>NC_079483.1:20620657-20750657 GCF_026230105.1 Diorhabda sublineata | reverse complement strand
CGCCACACTTAACACGGTTTTATAAACACTAGCGCCCTCTGCCGGCCAAACGCCAAACTTAACACGGTTTCAGATACACTAGCGCCCTCTACCGGCCAAACGCCACACTTAACACGGTTTATAGACACTAGCGCCCTCTGCCGGCCAGGCGCTAAACTTGACACGGTTTTATAGACACTAGCGCCACCTGCCGGCCAGAAGACAAACTTAACACGGTTTTATAGACACTAGCGCCCTTTGCCGGCCAAACGCCAAACTTAACACGGTTTTATAGACAATAGCGCCACCTGCCGGCCAGAAGACAAACTTAACACGGTTTTATAGACACTAGCGTCCTCTGCCGGCCAGGCGCCAAACTTGACACGGTTTTATAGACACTAGCGCCCTCTACCGGCCAAATGCCACACTTAACACGGTTTTATAGACACTAGCGCCACCTGCCGGCAAGAAGACAAACTAAACACGGTTTTATAAACACTAGCGCCCTCTGCCGGCCTGAAGCCACACTTAACACGGTTTTATAGACACTAGCGCCACCTGCCGGCCAGAAGACAAACTAAACACGGTTTTATAGACACTAGCGCCCTCTGCCGGCCAGAAGCCACACTTAACACGGTTTCATAGACACTAGCGCCCTCTGCCGGCCAGGCGCCAAACTTGACACGGTTTTATAGACACTAGCGCCACCTGCCGGCCAGAAGACAAACTAAACACGGTTTTATAGACACTAGCGCCCTCTGCCGGCCAGAAGCCACACTTAACACGGTTTTATAGACACTAGCGCCCTCTGCCGGCCAGACGCCAAACTTGACACGAATTTACAGACACTAGCGCCCTCTGCCGGCCAAACGCCAAACTTAACACGAATTTACAGACACTAGCGCCCTCTGCCGGCCAAACGCCAAACTTAACACGGTTTTATAGACACTAGCGCCCTCTACCGGCCAAACGCCACACTTAACACGGTTTATAGACACTAGCGCCCTCTGCCGGCCAGGCGCCAAACTTGACACGGTTTTATAGACACTAGCGCCACCTGCCGGCCAAACGCCACACTTAACACGGTTTTATAGACAATAGCGCCACCTGCCGGCCAGAAGACAAACTTAACACGGTTTTATAGACACTAGCGCCCTCTGCCGGCCAGGCGCCAAACTTGACACGGTTTTATAGACACTAGCGCCCTCTGCCGGCCAAACGCCACACTTAACACGGTTTTATAGACACTAGCGCCATCTGCCGGCAAGAAGACAAACTAAACACGGTTTTATAAACACTAGCGCCCTCTGCCGGCCTGAAGCCACACTTAACACGGTTTTATAGACACTAGCGCCACCTGCCGGCCAGAAGACAAACTAAACACGGTTTTATAGACACTAGCGCCCTCTGCCGGCCAGAAGCCACACTTAACACGGTTTTATAGACACTAGCGCCCTCTGCCGGCCAGAAGCCACACTTAACACGGTTTCATAGACACTAGCGCCCTCTGCTGGCCAGGCGCCAAACTTGACACGGTTTTATAGACACTAGCGCCACCTGCCGGCCAGAAGACAAACTAAACACGGTTTTATAGACACGATTTTTTTTTTTTCGATATTATTACTATTTCATACAACTTTTATATGTTACACCTCGACAAGTTCTTATATCCTACCGGCCAGAAGCCACACTTAACACGGTTTTATAGACACTAGCGCCCTCTGCCGGCCTGAAGACAAACTAAACACGGTTTATAGACACTAGCGCCCTCTGCCGGCCAGGCGCCAAACTTGACATGGTTTTATAGACACGATTTTTTTTTTTCGATATTATTTCTATTTCATACAACTTTTATATGTTACACCTCGACAAGTTCTTATATCCTACCGGCCAGAAGACATACTAAACACGGTTTTATAGACACGATTTTTTTTTTTTTTTCGATATTATTACTATTTCATACAACTTCTATATGTTACACCTCGACAAGTTCTTATATCCTA
This sequence comes from Diorhabda sublineata, assembly GCF_026230105.1. Classification (NCBI taxonomy): domain Eukaryota; kingdom Metazoa; phylum Arthropoda; class Insecta; order Coleoptera; family Chrysomelidae; genus Diorhabda; species Diorhabda sublineata. Next base: position 20,748,675 of record NC_079483.1, on the reverse strand, counting down.
CCGACCAGAAGAAAAACTAAACACGGTTTTATAGACACTAGCGCCCTCTGCCGGCCAGAAGCCACACTTCACACGGTTTTATAGGCACTAGCGCCACCTGCCGGCCAGAAGACAAACTTAACACGGTTTTATAGACACTAGCGCCCTCTGCCGGCCAAACGCCAAACTTAACACGGTTTTATAGACACTAGCGCCCTCTACCGGCCAAACGCCACACCTAACACGGTTTTATAAACACTAGCGCCCTCTGCCGGCCAAACGCCACACTTAACACGGTTTTATAGACACTAGCGCCACCTGCCGGCCAGAAGACAAACTAAACACGGTTTTATAGACACTAGCGCCCTCTGCCGGCCAAACGCCAAACTTAACACGGTTTTATAGACACTAGCGCCCTCTACCGGCCAAACGCCACACTTAACACGGTTTTATAAACACTAGCGCCCTCTGCCGGTCTGAAGCCACACTAAACACGGTTTTATAGACACTAGCGCCACCTGCCGGCCAGAAGACAAACTTAACACGGTTTTATAGACACTAGCGCCCTCTGCCGGCCAGAAGCCACACTTAACACGGTTTTATAGGCACTAGCGCCACCTGCCGGCCAGAAGACCAGCTAAACACGGTTTTATAGACACTAGCGCCCTCTGCCGGCCAAACGCCAAACTTAACACGGTTTTATAGACAATAGCGCCACCTGCCGGCCAGAAGACAAACTTAACACGGTTTTATAGACACTAGCGCCTTCTGCCGGCCAGGCGCCAAACTTGACACGGTTTTATAGACACTAGCGCCACCTGCCGGCCAGAAGACAAACTAAACACGGTTTTATAGACACTAGCGCCCTCTGCCGGCCAGGCGCCAAACTTGACACGAATTTACAGACACTAGCGCCCTCTGCCGGCCAGAAGCCACACTTAACACGGTTTTATCGACACTAGCGCCCTCTGCCGGCCAGGCGCCAAACTTGACACGGTTTTTTTTTTCGATATTATTACTATTTCATACAACTTTTATATGTTACACCTCGACAAGTTCTTATATCCTACCGGCCAGAAGAAAAACTAAACACGGTTTTATAGACACTAGCGCCCTCTGCCGGCCAAACGCCAAACTTAACACGGTTTTATAGAGACTAGCGCCACCTGCTGGCCAGGCGCCAAACTTGACACGGTTTTATAGACACTAGCGCCACCTGCCGGCCAGAAGACAAACTAAACACGGTTTTATAGACACTAGCGCCCTCTGCCGGCCAGAAGCCACACTTAACACGGTTTTATAGGCACAATCGCCACCTGCCGGCCAGAAGACAAACTAAACACGGTTTTATAGACACTAGCGCCCTCTGCCGGCCAAACGCCAAACTTAACATGGTTTTATAGACACTAGCGCCCTCTGCCGGCCAAACGCCAAACTTAACACGGTTTTGTAGACACTAGCGCCCTCTACCGGCCAAACGCCACACTTAACACGGTTTTATAAACACTAGCGCCCTCTGCCGGACAAACGCCAAACTTAACACGGTTTCAGATACACTAGCGCCCTCTACCGGCCAAACGCCACACTTAACACGGTTTATAGACACTAGCGCCCTCTGCCGGCCAGGCGCTAAACTTGACACGGTTTTATAGACACTAGCGCCACCTGCCGGCCAGAAGACAAACTTAACACGGTTTTATAGACAATAGCGCCACCTGCCGGCCAGAAGACAAACTTAACACGGTTTTATAGACACTAGCGTCCTCTGCCGGCCAGGCGCCAAACTTGACACGGTTTTATAGACACTAGCGCCCTCTGCCGGCCAAACGCCAAACTTAACACGGTTTTATAGAGACTAGCGCCACCTGCTGGCCAGGCGCCAAACTTGACACGGTTTTATAGACACTAGCGCCACCTGCCGGTCAGAAGACAAACTAAACACGGTTTTATAGACACTAGCGCCCTCTGCCGGCCAGAAGCCACACTTAACACGGTTTTATAGGCACTAGCGCCACCTGCCGGCCAGAAGACAAACTAAACACGGTTTTATAGACACTAGCGCCCTCTGCCGGCCAAACGCCAAACTTAACATGGTTTTATAGACACTAGCGCCCTCTGCCGGCCAAACGCCAAACTTAACACGGTTTTGTAGACACTAGCGCCCTCTACCGGCCAAACGCCACACTTAACACGGTTTTATAAACACTAGCGCCCTCTGCCGGACAAACGCCAAACTTAACACGGTTTCAGATACACTAGCGCCCTCTACCGGCCAAACGCCACACTTAACACGGTTTATAGACACTAGCGCCCTCTGCCGGCCAGGCGCCAAACTTAACACGGTTTTATAGACAATAGCGCCACCTGCCGGCCAGACGACAAACTTAACACGGTTTTATAGACACTAGCGTCCTCTGCCGGCCAGGCGCCAAACTTAACACGGTTTTATAGACAATAGCGCCACCTGCCGGCCAGAAGACAAACTTAACACGGTTTTATAGACACTAGCGTCCTCTGCCGGCCAGGCGCCAAACTTGACACGGTTTTATAGACACTAGCGTCCTCTGCCGGCCAAACGCCATACTTAACACGGTTTTATAGACACTAGCGCCCTCTACCGGCCAAATGCCACACTTAACACGGTTTTATAGACACTAGCGCCACCTGCCGGCAAGAAGACAAACTAAACACGGTTTTATAAACACTAGCGCCCTCTGCCGGCCTGAAGCCACACTTAACACGGTTTTATAGACACTAGCGCCACCTGCCGGCCAGAAGACAAACTAAACACTGTTTTATAGACACTAGCGCCCTCTGCCGGCCAGAAGCCACACTTAACACGGTTTCATAGACACTAGCGCCCTCTGCCGGCCAGGCGCCAAACTTGACACGGTTTTATAGACACTAGCGCCACCTGCCGGCCAGAAGACAAACTAAACACGGTTTTATAGACACTAGCGCCCTCTGCCGGCCAGAAGCCACACTTAACACGGTTTTATAGACACTAGCGCCCTCTGCCGGCCAGACGCCAAACTTGACACGAATTTACAGACACTAGCGCCCTCTGCCGGCCAAACGCCAAACTTAACACGAATTTACAGACACTAGCGCCCTCTGCCGGCCAAACGCCAAACTTAACACGGTTTTATAGACACTAGCGCCCTCTACCGGCCAAACGCCACACTTAACACGGTTTATAGACACTAGCGCCCTCTGCCGGCCAGGCGCCAAACTTGACACGGTTTTATAGACACTAGCGCCACCTGCCGGCCAAACGCCACACTTAACACGGTTTTATAGACAATAGCGCCACCTGCCGGCCAGAAGACAAATTAAACACGGTTTTATAGACACGATTTTTTTTTTCGATATTATTACTATTTCATACAACTTTTATATGTTACACCTCGACAAGTTCTTATATCCTACCGGCCAGAAGCCACACTTAACACGGTTTTATAGACACTAGCGCCCTCTGCCGGCCTGAAGACAAACTAAACACGGTTTATAGACACTAGCGCCCTCTGCCGGCCAGGCGCCAAACTTGACATGGTTTTATAGACACGATTTTTTTTTTTCGATATTATTTCTATTTCATACAACTTTTATATGTTACACCTCGACAAGTTCTTATATCCTACCGGCCAGAAGACAAACTAAACACGGTTTTATAGACACGATTTTTTTTTTTTTTTTCGATATTATTACTATTTCATACAACTTTTATATGTTACACCTCGACAAGTTCTTATATCCTACCGACCAGAAGAAAAACTAAACACGGTTTTATAGACACTAGCGCCCTCTGCCGGCCAGAAGCCACACTTCACACGGTTTTATAGGCACTAGCGCCACCTGCCGGCCAGAAGACAAACTTAACACGGTTTTATAGACACTAGCGCCCTCTGCCGGCCAAACGCCAAACTTAACACGGTTTTATAGACACTAGCGCCCTCTACCGGCCAAACGCCACACCTAACACGGTTTTATAAACACTAGCGCCCTCTGCCGGCCTGAAGCCACACTAAACACGGTTTTATAGACACTAGCGCCCTCTGCCGGCCAAACGCCAAACTTAACACGGTTTTATAGACACTAGCGCCCTCTACCGGCCAAACGCCACACTTAACACGGTTTTATAGACACTAGCGCCACCTGCCGGCCAGAAGACAAACTAAACACGGTTTTATAGACACTAGCGCCCTCTGCCGGCCAAACGCCAAACTTAACACGGTTTTATAGACACTAGCGCCCTCTACCAGCCAAACGCCACACTTAACACGGTTTTATAAACACTAGCGCCCTCTGCCGGCCTGAAGCCACACTAAACACGGTTTTATAGACACTAGCGCCACCTGCCGGCCAGAAGACAAACTTAACACGGTTTTATAGACACTAGCGCCCTCTGCCGGCCAGAAGCCACACTTAACACGGTTTTATAGGCACTAGCGCCACCTGCCGGCCAGAAGACCAGCTAAACACGGTTTTATAGACACTAGCGCCCTCTGCCGGCCAAACGCCAAACTTAACACGGTTTTATAGACAATAGCGCCACCTGCCGGCCAGAAGACAAACTTAACACGGTTTTATAGACACTAGCGCCTTCTGCCGGCCAGGCGCCAAACTTGACACGGTTTTATAGACACTAGCGCCACCTGCCGGCCAGAAGACAAACTAAACACGGTTTTATAGACACTAGCGCCCTCTGCCGGCCAGGCGCCACACTTAACACGGTTTTATAGGCACTAGCGCCACCTGCTGGTCAGAAGACCAGCTAAACACGGTTTTATAGACACTAGCGCCCTCTGCCGGCCAAACGCCAAACTTAACACGGTTTTATAGACAATAGCGCCACCTGCCGGCCAGAAGACAAACTTAACACGGTTTTATAGACACTAGCGCCCTCTACCGGCCAAACGCCACACTTAACACGGTTTTATAAACACTAGCGCCCTCTGCCGGCCTGAAGCCACACTAAACACGGTTTTATAGACACTAGCGCCCTCTGCCGGCCAGGCGCCAAACTTGACACGAATTTACAGACACTAGCGCTCTCTGCCGGCCAGAAGCCACACTTAACACGGTTTTATCGACACTAGCGCCCTCTGCCGGCCAGGCGCCAAACTTGACACGGTTTTTTTTTTCGATATTATTACTATTTCATACAACTTTTATATGTTACACCTCGACAAGTTCTTATATCCTACCGGCCAGAAGAAAAACTAAACACGGTTTTATAGACACTAGCGCCCTCTGCCGGCCAAACGCCAAACTTAACACGGTTTTATAGAGACTAGCGCCACCTGCTGGCCAGGCGCCAAACTTGACACGGTTTTATAGACACTAGCGCCACCTGCCGGCCAGAAGACAAACTAAACACGGTTTTATAGACACTAGCGCCCTCTGCCGGCCAGAAGCCACACTTAACACGGTTTTATAGGCACTAGCGCCACCTGCCGGCCAGAAGACAAACTAAACACGGTTTTATAGACACTAGCGCCCTCTGCCGGCCAAACGCCAAACTTAACACGGTTTTATAGACACTAGCGCCCTCTACCGGCCAAACGCCACACTTAACACGGTTTTATAAACACTAGCGCCCTCTGCCGGCCAAACGCCAAACTTAACACGGTTTCAGATACACTAGCGCCCTCTACCGGCCAAACGCCACACTTAACACGGTTTATAGACACTAGCGCCCTCTGCCGGCCAGGCGCTAAACTTGACACGGTTTTATAGACACTAGCGCCACCTGCCGGCCAGAAGACAAACTTAACACGGTTTTATAGACACTAGCGCCCTTTGCCGGCCAAACGCCAAACTTAACACGGTTTTATAGACAATAGCGCCACCTGCCGGCCAGAAGACAAACTTAACACGGTTTTATAGACACTAGCGTCCTCTGCCGGCCAGGCGCCAAACTTGACACGGTTTTATAGACACTAGCGTCCTCTGCCGGCCAAACGCCATACTTAACACGGTTTTATAGACACTAGCGCCCTCTACCGGCCAAATGCTACACTTAACACGGTTTTATAGACACTAGCGCCACCTGCCGGCAAGAAGACAAACTAAACACGGTTTTATAAACACTAGCGCCCTCTGCCGGCCTGAAGCCACACTTAACACGGTTTTATAGACACTAGCGCCACCTGCCGGCCAGAAGACAAACTAAACACGGTTTTATAGACACTAGCGCCCTCTGCCGGCCAGAAGCCACACTTAACACGGTTTCATAGACACTAGCGCCCTCTGCCGGCCAGGCGCCAAACTTGACACGGTTTTATAGACACTAGCGCCACCTGCCGGCCAGAAGACAAACTAAACACGGTTTTATAGACACTAGCGCCCTCTGCCGGCCAGAAGCCACACTTAACACGGTTTTATAGACACTAGCGCCCTCTGCCGGCCAGACGCCAAACTTGACACGAATTTACAGACACTAGCGCCCTCTGCCGGCCAAACGCCAAACTTAACACGAATTTACAGACACTAGCGCCCTCTGCCGGCCAAACGCCAAACTTAACACGGTTTTATAGACACTAGCGCCCTCTACCGGCCAAATGCCACACTTGACACGAATTTACAGACACTAGCGCCCTCTGCCGGCCAAACGCCAAACTTAACACGAATTTACAGACACCAGCGCCCTCTGCCGGCCAAACGCCAAACTTAACACGGTTTTATAGACACTAGCGCCCTCTACCGGCCAAACGCCACACTTAACACGGTTTATAGACACTAGCGCCCTCTGCCGGCCAGGCGCCAAACTTGACACGGTTTTATAGACACTAGCGTCCTCTGCCGGCCAAACGCCATACTTAACACGGTTTTATAGACACTAGCGCCCTCTACCGGCCAAATGCCACACTTAACACGGTTTTATAGACACTAGCGCCACCTGCCGGCAAGAAGACAAACTAAACACGGTTTTATAAACACTAGCGCCCTCTGCCAGCCTGAAGCCACACTTAACACGGTTTTATAGGCACTAGCGCCACCTGCCGGCCAGAAGACAAACTAAACACGGTTTTATAGACACTAGCGCCCTCTGCCGACCAAACGCCAAACTTAACACGGTTTTATAGACACTAGCGCCCTCTACCGGCCAAACGCCACACTTAACACGGTTTTATAAACACTAGCGCCCTCTGCCGGTCAAACGCCAGACTTAACACGGTTTCAGATACACTAGCGCCCTCTACCGGCCAAACGCCACACTTAACACGGTTTATAGACACTAGCGCCCTCTGCCGGCCAGGCGCTAAACTTGACACGGTTTTATAGACACTAGCGCCACCTGCCGGCCAGAAGACAAACTTAACACGGTTTTATAGACACTAGCGCCCTTTGCCGGCCAAACGCCAAACTTAACACGGTTTTATAGACAATAGCGCCACCTGCCGGCCAGAAGACAAACTTGACACGGTTTTATAGACACTAGCGTCCTCTGCCGGCCAAACGCCATACTTAACACGGTTTTATAGACACTAGCGCCCTCTACCGGCCAAATGCCACACTTAACACGGTTTTATAGACACTAGCGCCACCTGCCGGCAAGAAGACAAACTAAACACGGTTTTATAAACACTAGCGCCCTCTGCCGGCCTGAAGCCACACTTAACACGGTTTTATAGACACTAGCGCCACCTGCCGGCCAGAAGACAAACTAAACACGGTTTTATAGACACTAGCGCCCTCTGCCGGCCAGAAGCCACACTTAACACGGTTTCATAGACACTAGCGCCCTCTGCCGGCCAGGCGCCAAACTTGACACGGTTTTATAGACACTAGCGCCACCTGCCGGCCAGAAGACAAACTAAACACGGTTTTATAGACACTAGCGCCCTCTGCCGGCCAGAAGCCACACTTAACACGGTTTTATAGACACTAGCGCCCTCTGCCGGCCAGACGCCAAACTTGACACGAATTTACAGACACTAGCGCCCTCTGCCGGCCAAACGCCAAACTTAACACGAATTTACAGACACTAGCGCCCTCTGCCGGCCAAACGCCAAACTTAACACGGTTTTATAGACACTAGCGCCCTCTACCGGCCAAACGCCACACTTAACACGGTTTTATAGACAATAGCGCCACCTGCCGGCCAGAAGACAAACTTAACACGGTTTTATAGACACTAGCGCCCTCTGCCGGCCAAACGCCACACTTAACACGGTTTTATAGACACTAGCGCCACCTGCCGGCAAGAAGACAAACTAAACACGGTTTTATAAACACTAGCGCCCTCTGCCGGCCTGAAGCCACACTTAACACGGTTTTATAGACACTAGCGCCACCTGCCGGCCAGAAGACAAACTAAACACGGTTTTATAGACACTAGCGCCCTCTGCCAGCCAGACGCCAAACTTGACACGAATTTACAGACACTAGCGCCCTCTGCCGGCCAGAAGCCACACTTAACACGGTTTCATAGACACTAGCGCCCTCTGCTGGCCAGGCGCCAAACTTGACACGGTTTTATAGACACTAGCGCCACCTGCCGGCCAGAAGACAAACTAAACACGGTTTTATAGACACTAGCGCCCTCTGCCGGCCAGGCGCCAAACTTGACACGGTTTTATAGACACTAGCGCCACCTGCCGGCCAGACGCCAAACTTGACACGAATTTACAGACACTAGCGCCCTCTGCCGGCCAGAAGCCACACTAAACACGGTTTTATAGACACTAGCGCCACCTGCCGGCCAGAAGCCACACATAACACGGTTTATAGACACTAGCGCCCTCTGTCGGCCAGGCGCCAAACTTGACACGGTTTTATAGACACTAGCGCCACCTGCCGGCCAGAAGACAAACTAAACACGGTTTTATAGACACTAGCGCCCTCTGCCGGCCAGGCGCCAAACTTGACACGAATTTACAGACACTAGCGCCCTCTGCCGGCCAGAAGCCACACTTAACACGGTTTTATAGACACTAGCGCCCTCTGCCGGCCAGGCGCCAAACTTGACACGGTTTTTTTTTTTCGATATTATTACTATTTCATACAACTTTTATATGTTACACCTCGACAAGTTCTTATATCCTACCGGCCAGAAGAAAAACTAAACACGGTTTTATAGACACTAGCGCCCTCTGCCGGCCAAACGCCAAACTTAACACGGTTTTATAGACACTAGCGCCACCTGCCGGCCAGGCGCCAAACTTGACACGGTTTTATAGACACTAGCGCCACCTGCCGGCCAGAAGACAAACTAAACACGGTTTTATAGACACTAGCGCCCTCTGCCGGCCAGGCGCCAAACTTGATACGGTTTTATAGACACGATTTTTTTTTTCGTTATCATTACTATTTCATACAACTTTTATATGTTACACCTCGAACAGTTTCTATTCTCATAAAACTTTCAACTAACCTAACCTAACCTAACCTAACCTAACCTATCCTAACCTAACCTAACCTAACCTGTCCTATCCTATCCTAACCTAACCTAACCTAACCTTTTTTTTAGTGTGGATGGGCAAATCTTCATAATACCAATCAGAAAGTGTCCCAGATTTGCATCGCTTCACACAACCTAACCTAACATACATCTATTTCTTTATTTTTGGACAAGTACCTATATCGAGCGGCAATCTAATTTCATAATACTTTTTTCCCTTTGTATTACTATTTTCATGAAACTTTTATATGTTACACCTCGGACGGCTTCTACATACAAAACATCTCCATTCAACTTTCCTATCTCATTTCATAATACCTGTTTTTCATTATTATCACTAATTTCATACAACTTTTATATAATACATCTCGTACGTTCGTTCATCGAGCGGCGATCTAATTTCATAATACATTTTTTCCGTTATTGTCAATATTTTCCATAACACTTTTATATAATATACCTCGAACGGCTCCTACATACAAAACATCTCCATTCAACTTTCACAATTCATCTTTTTCGACAAGTTCATATATTTAGGGAAAATCTAATTTCATAATACTTTTTTTCCGTTATTGTCAATATTTTCCATAACACTTTTATATAATATACCTCGAACGGCTCCTACACACAAAACGTCTCCATTCAACTTTCACAATTCATATTTTTCGAAAAATTCCTATATCGAGCGGAATATAATTTCGTTATACTTCATTTTTCATTATTATCACTATTTTCATACAACTTTTATATAATACATCTCGTACGTTCGTTCATCGAGCGGCGATCTAATTTCATAATACATTTTTTCCGTTATTGTCAATATTTTCCATAACACTTTTATATAATATACCTCGAACGGCTCCTACACACAAAACGTCTCCATTCAACTTTCACAATTCATATTTTTCGAAAAGTTCCTATATCGAGCGGAATATAATTTCGTTATACTTCATTTTTCATTATTATCACTATTTTCATACAACTTTTATATAATACATCTCGTACGTTCGTTCATCGAGCGGCGATCTAATTTCATAATACTTTTTTTCCGTTATTGTTAATATTTTCCATAACACTTTTACGCCTCGGACGGTATGAAGTTTCATAATACTTCTTTTTAATATTCATAATACATCTTTTATATATTTTCACTATACATCTTTATTAATGTTAATGTAGAAAGCGTACCGTTGTACAGCGCACATATATGTGTGGTGTATCGAAGTTGACGTCTCGTTAAATTTTAATGAACTCGTTATAATTTACGTAGAGACGTTGTATCGGTCATTCCACATTATAGTGGATTATATAGTTTTCTGAAAGGGTCCCCGTTCTCCTCCAATATATTATCGTATATTGCTAGCGGTTCCCTTTTTAGATATTATATCAATTTATCCACAAATTAAATATATATTGCGAGATCGCGAATTTAGCTAGCGTTTTACCATAGCCATAAAACTCAAAGATTAGTCAGACAATCTCAACAATTAGCCATGAAAACTCACAAATTAGCCACAAAAACACGAAAATTAGCCATAAAAACTCAAAAATTAGCCATAAAAACCAAAAAATTAGCCATAAAACCCTAAAAATTGTTAGTAAAACCCAAAAGTTAGCCATAAAAACTCAAAAAATAGCTATAAAACTCAGAAATTAGCTAGAAAAATTCAAAAATTAGCCATAAAAACTCAAAAATTAGCTAGAATAATTCGAAAACTAGCCACAGAAACCCAAAAATTAGCCATAAAAACCCAAAAATTAGCCATAAAACTCAAAAATTAGCTAGAGAAACTCAAAAATTAGCCATGAAAACCCAAAAATTAGCCACAAAATCCCAGAAATTAGCTAGAAAAACTCAACAATTAGCCAAAAAACTCAAAAATTAGCCACAAAAACTCAAAAATTGTTAGAAAAACCCAAAAATTAGCTATAAAAACTCAAAAATTAGCCATAAAAACTCAGAAATTAGCCATAAAAACTCAAAAATTAGCCATAAAACCCAAAATTTACCAAGAAAAACTCGAAAATTTGCTAGAAAAATTCGAAAATTAGCTAGAAAAACTCAGAAATTAGCCACAAAAACCCAACAGTCAGCTAGAAAAACTCAGAAAATAGTCACAAAACCCAAAAATTGTTAGAAAAACTCAAAAATTAGAAATAAAAACTCAAAAAATAGCTATAAAACTCATAAATTAGCTATAAAAACCCAAGAATTAGCTATACAACCCAAAAATTAGCTAGAAAACCTCAAAAATTAGGCATAAAAACACAAAAATTAGCCATATAATCCGAAAATTAGCTAGAGAAACTCATAAATTAGCTAGAGACACTCAGAAATTAGCTAGAAAAACTCAAAAATTAGCCACAAAAACCCATAAATTGGCTAGAAAAACTCAAAATTTAGCCATAAATCCCAAACATTAGCTAGAAAAACTCAAGAATCAGGTAGATAAACTTGGAAATTACCCACATAAACCCAAAAATTGCTAGAAAAACCCATCAATTAGCTAGAAAAACCCAAAAATTCCTAGAAAACCAAAAAATTTGCTCGATAAACCTAGAAATTAGCCATTAAAACCTAAAAATTAGCCAGAAAAACTCAAAAATTAGCCACAAAAACCCAAATATTGCTAGAAAACCCAAAAATCAGATAGAAAAATCGAAAAAATAAGCCATAAAACTCAAAGATTAGTCACACAAACTCAACAATTAGCCATGAAAGCTCACAAATTAGCCACAAAAACACGAAAATTAGCCATAAAAACTCAAAAATTAGCCATAAAAACCAAAAAATTAGCCATAAAACCCTAAAAATTGTTAGTAAAACCCAAAAGTTAGCCATAAAAACTCAAAAAATAGCTATAAAACCCAGAAATTAGCTAGAAAAATTCAGAAATTAGCCATAAAAACTCAAAAATTAGCTAGAATAATTCGAAAACTAGCCACAGAAACCCAAAAATTAGCCATAAAAACCCAAAAATTAGCCATAAAACTCAAAAATTAGCTAGAGAAACTCAAAAATTAGCCATGAAAACCCAAAAATTAGCCACAAAATCCCAGAAATTAGCTAGAAAAACTCAACAATTAGCCATAAAAACTCAACAATTAGCCATAAAAACTCAAAAATTAGCCACAAAAACTCAAAAATTGTTAGAAAAACCCAAAAATTAGCTATAAAAACTCAAAAATTAGCCATAAAAACTCAGAAATTAGCCATAAAAACTCAAAAATTAGCCATAAAACCCAAAATTTACCAAGAAAAACTCGAAAATTTGCTAGAAAAATTCGAAAATTAGCTAGAAAAACTCAGAAATTAGCCACAAAAACCCAACAGTCAGCTAGAAAAACTCAGAAAATAGTCACAAAACCCAAAAATTGTTAGAAAAACTCAAAAATTAGATATAAAAACTCAAAAAATAGCTATAAAACTCATAAATTAGCTATAAAAACCCAAGAATTAGCTATACAACCCAAAAATTAGCTAGAAAACCTCAAAAATTAGGCATAAAAACACAAAAATTAGCCATATAATCCGAAAATTAGCTAGAGAAACTCATAAATTAGCTAGAGACACTCAGAAATTAGCTAGAAAAACTCAAAAATTAGCCACAAAAACCCATAAATTGGCTAGAAAAACTCAAAATTTAGCCATAAAACCCAAACATTAGCTAGAAAAACTCAAGAATCAGGTAGATAAACTTGGAAATTAGCCACATAAACCCAAAAATTGCTAGAAAAACCCATCAATTAGCTAGAAAAACCCAAAAATTCCTAGAAAACCAAAAAATTTGCTCGATAAACCCAGAAATTAGCCATTAAAACCTAAAAATTAGCCAGAAAAACTCAAAAATTAGCCACAAAAACCCAAATATTGCTAGAAAACCCAAAAATCAGATAGCAAAATCGAAAAAATAAGCCATAAAAATCCAAAAAAATGAGCTAGAAAAACTCAGAAAATAGCCACAAAACCCAAAAATTGGTAAAAAAACCTAAAAATTAGCTATAAAAACTCGTAAAATAGCTATAAAACCCAAAAATTAGCCATAGAAACCCAAAAATTAGCCATAAAAACCCAAAAATTAGCCATAAAAACCCAAAAATTAGCTAGAACACTCAAACATTAGCTAGAAAAACTCGAAAATTAGCCATGAAAACCCAAAAATTAGGTATAAAATTCCAAAGATTAGCTATGAAACCCATAAATTTTTGGGTTTTATAGCTACTTTTTGGGTTTTTATAGCTAATTTTTGGGTTTTTATAGCAATTTTTGGGTTTTTATGGCTAATTTTTGAGTTTTTCTAACTAATGTCCAAGTTTTCTGGCTAATTTTCGGATTTTATGGCTAAAGTTTTAGTTTTTGCAGCTAATTTTTGAATTTTTCTGGCTAATTTTTGGGTTCAATAGCTATTCTTTGAGTTTTTATAGTTTCTATAGCTAGAAAAACTCTAAAAATTAGCTAGAAAAACCACTTGTTGGAAATACCCAGAAATTAGCTTTAAAAACTCAAAAATTAGCCACAAAAACCCAAAAGTTAGCTACAAAAACCCAAAAATTAGCCACAAAATCGCAAAAATTAGCTATAAAACCCACAAATTAGCTAGGAAAACTCAAAAATTAGCCATAAAAACTCAAGAATTAGCCTTAAAACCCAAAATTTACCAAGAAAAACTCGAAAATTAGATAGAAAAATTCAAAAATTAGCTAGAAATCTCAGAAATTAGCCACAAAAACCCAACAGTCAGCTAGAAAATCTCAGAAAATAGTCACAAAACCCAAAAATTGTTAGAAAAACCTGAAAATTAGATATAAAAACTCAAAAAATAGCTATAAAACTCATACATTAGCCACAGGAACCCAAAAATCAGCCACAAAAACCCAAAAATTAGCCATAAAACCCAGAAATTAGCCATAAAAACCCAAAAGTTAGCCATAAAACCCAAAAATTAGCCAGAAAAACTCGAAAATTAGCCATAAAAACTCAAGAATTAGCCACAAACCCCCAAAAAATTGCCATAAAAACTCAAAAATTAGCTGAAAAACCCAAAAATTAGCTAGAAAAACTCAAAAACTAGCCATAAAAACTCAAAAATTAGCCACAGAAACCCAAAACTCAGCCACAAAAACCCAAAAATTAGCCATAAAAACTCAAAAATTAGCCACAGGAACCCAAAAATCAGCCACAAAAACCCAAAAATTAGCCATAAAACCCAAAAATTAGCTAGAAAAACAAAAAATTAGCTAGAAAAAACTCAAAAATTATCTAGAATAACTCGAAAACCAGCCACAGAAACCCAAAAATTAGCCATAAAAACCCAAAAATTAGCCATAAAACTCAAAAATTAGCCACAAAAACTCAAAAACTAGCCATAAAAACCTAAAAATTAGACATAAAAACTCAACAATTAGCCATAAAAACTCAAAAATTAGCCACAAAAACTGAAAAATTAGCCATAAAAACCCACAAATTAGCCATAAAAACCAAAAAATTAGCCATAAAACCCAAAAATTGTTAGAAAAACCCAAAAATTAGCTATAAAAACTCAAAAAATAGCTATAAAACCCAGAAACTAGCTAGAAAAACTCGAAAATTAGCCATAAAAACTCAAGAATTAGCTATAAAACCCAAAATTTAGCAAGAAAAACTCGAAAATTAGCTAGAAAAATTCGAAAATTAGCCACAAAAACCCATAAATCGGCTAGAAAAACTCAAAATTTAGCCATAAAACCCGAACATTAGCTAGAAAAACTCAAGAATCAGGTAGAAAAACTTGGAAATCAGCCACAAAAACCCAAAAATTGCCAAAAAAACCCGAAAATTAGCTATAAAAACCCAAAAATTAGCTATAAAAACCCAAAAATTAGCCATCAAAACCCGAATATTAGCCATAAAGCCCAAAAATTAGCTACAAAAACTCAGGAATTAGCTAGAAAAACTCAGAAATTACCCACAAAAACCAATTGTTAGAAAAACCCAAAAATTAGCTTTGAGAACTCAAAAATTTGCTATAAAACCCAAAAATTATCCAGAAAAACAAAACATTAGCTAAAAAACCCAAAAATTAGGTAGATTAACTCGAAAACTAGCCACATAAACCCAAAAATTAGCCATAAAATTTCAACAATTAGCCATAAAAACTCAAAAATTAGCCACAGAAACTCAAAAATTAGCCACAAAAACTCAAAAATTAGCCACAAAAACCCAAAAATAAGCCACAAAAACCTAAAAATTAGCCATAGAAACCCAAAAATTAGCTATAAAACCCACAAATTAGCTAGAAAAACTCAACAATTAGCCATATAAACTCAAAAATTAGCCACAAAAACTCAGAAATTAGCCATAAAAACCCAAAATCAGCCGGGAAACTCAAACATTAGCTAGAAAAGTTCAGAAATTAGCTAGAATAACTGGAAAATTAGCCATGAAAACCCAAAAATTAGCTATGAAATTCCAAAGATTAGCTATGAAACCCATAAATTTTTGGGTTTTATAGCTATTTTTTGAGGTTTTATAGCTAATTTTTGGGTTTTTCTAGCAATTTTTGGGTTTTTATGGCTAATTTTTGAGTTCTTTCAGCTAATGTTTGAGTTTTCTAGCTAATTTTTGGGTTTTTATGGCTTATTGTTTGGGTTTTTCTAGCTAATTTTTGGGTTTTATAGCTATTTTGTGGATTTTTATAGTTTTTATAACTAGGAAAACTCTAAAGATTAGCTAGAAAAACTCAGAAATTAGCTAAAAAACCCAAAAGCCCGCTAAAAAAACTCAAAAATTTGCCACAAAACTCAAAAATTGATGGAAAAACTCAAAAATTAGCTACAAAAACTCAAAAATTAGCCATAAAAACTTAAAAATTAGCCATAAAAATTAGCCCAAAAATTTGCCATAAAACCCAAAAATAAAGCAGAAGAACTTGGAAATTAGCTAGAAAAACTCAGAAATTAGTCACAAAACCCAAAAATTCTTAGAAAAATCCAAAAATTAGCTATAAAAACTCAAAAAATAGCTATAAAATCTGAAAATTAGCCATAAAAACCCAAAAATTAGCCATAAAACTCAGAAAGTAGCCAGAAGAACTCGAAAATTAGCCAGAAGAACTCAAAAATTTGCTAGAAAACCCAAAAATTAGATAGAAAAACTCAAAAAATAGCTATAAAACCCAAAAATTAGCTAGAAAAACCTAAAAATTAGCTGGAAAAACTCAAAAATTAGCCATAAAAACTCAAAAATTAGCCACAAAAACCCAAAAATTAGCCATAAAAACCCAAGAATTAGCTACAAGAACCCAAAAATTAGCCAGAACCTCGAAAATTAGCCATAAAAACTCAGAAATTAGCTCAAAAACTCGAAAATTAGCCAGAAGAACTCGAAAATTAGCCATCAAAACTCAGAAATTAGCCATAAAAACCCAAAAATTAGCTCTTCTAGCTAATGTTTAAGTTTTCTAGCTAATTTTTGGGTTTTTATGGCTTATTTTTTGGGATTTTCTAGCTAATTTTTGGGTTTTATAGCTATTTTTTGGGTTTTCATAGTTTTTATAACTAGGAAAACTCCAAAAATTAGCTAGAAAAACTCAGAAATTAGCCACAAGAACCAATAAATTGTTAGAAAAACCTAAAAATTATTTTTATAAACCCAAAATATAGCTATAAAACCCAAAAATTAGCTAAAAAAACTCGACAATTAGCTATAAAACCGAAATATTTGTTGAAAAAACTCAACAATTAGCAATAAAAATCCAAAAATTATCCATAAAAACCCAAATATTAGCCATAAAACCCAGAAATTAGCTACAAAAACTCAGAAATTAGCTAGAAAAACTCAGAAATCAGCCACAAAAACAAATTGTTGAAAAAACTCGAAAATTAGCTTCAAGAACTCAAAAATTGGCTAAAAAACCCAAAAATTAGCCAGAAAAACAAAAAATTAGCTAGAAAAAACCCAAAAGTTATCTAGAATAACTCGGAAACCAGCCACAGAAACCCAAAAATTAGCCATAAAAACCCAAAAATTAGCCATAAAACTCAAAAATTAGCCACAAAATCTCAAAAATTAGCCATAAAAACCTAAAAATTAGACATAAAAACTCAACAATTAGCCATAAAAACTCGAAAATTAGCCACAAAAACTGAAAAATTAGCCATAAAAACCGACAAATTAGCCATAAAAACCAAAAAATTAGCCATAAAACCCAAAAATTGTTAGAAAAACCCAAAAATTAGCTATAAAAACTCAAAAAATAGCTATAAAACCCAGAAATTAGCTAGAAAAACTCAAAAATTAGCCATAAAAACTCAAGAATTAGCCATAAAACCCTAAATTTATCAAGAAAAACTCGAAAATTAGCTAGAAAAATTCGAAAATTAGCCACAAAAACCCATAAATCGGCTAGAAAAACTCAAAATTTAGCCATAAAACCCGAACATTAGCTAGAAAAACTCAAGAATCAGGTAGAAAAACTTGGAAATCACAAAAACCCAAAAATAAGCCACAAAAACCTAAAAATTAGCCATAGAAACCCAAAAATTAGCTATAAAACCCACAAATTAGCTAGAAAAACTCAACAATTAGCCATATAAACTCAAAAATTAGCCACAAAAACTCAGAAATTAGCCATAAAAACCCAAAAATCAGCCGGGAAACTTGAACATTAGCTAGAAAAGTTCAGAAATTAGCTAGAAAAACTGGAAAATTAGCCATGGAAACCCAAAAATTAGCTATGAAATTCCAAAGATTAGCTATGAAACCCATAAATTTATGGGTTTTATAGCTATTTTTTGAGGTTTTATAGCTAATTTTTGGGTTTTTCTAGCAATTTTTGGGTTTTTATGGCTAATTTTTGAGTTCTTCTAGCTAATGTTTGAGTTTTCTAGCTAATTTTTGGGTTTTTATGGCTCATTTTTTGGGTTTTTTTAGCTAATTTTTGGGTTTTATAGCTATTTTTTGGGTTTTTATAGTTTTTATAACTAGGAAATTTCTAAAGATTAGCTAGAAAAACTCAGAAATTAGCTAAAAAACCCAAAAGCCAGCTAAAAAAACTCAAAAATTAGCCACAAAACTCAAAAATTGATAGAAAAACTAAAAAATTAGCTACAAAAACTCAAAAATTAGCCATAAAAACTTAAAAATTAGCCATAAAAATTGGCCCGAAAATTTGCCATAAAACCCAAAAATTAGGCAGAAGAACTTGAAAATTAGCTAGAAAAACTCAGAAATTAGCCACGAAAACCAATTGTTGGAAAAACCCAAAAATTAACTGGAAAAACCCAAGAATTAGCCATAGAAACCCAAAAATTAGCCATAAAAACCCAAAAATTAGCTAGAACACTTAAACATTAGCTAGAAAAACTCAAAAATTAGCCACAGAAACCCAAAAATTAGCTATAAAAATCCAAAGATTAGCTATGAAACTCAAAGATTAGTTAGACAAACTCAACAATTAGCCATGAAAACTCACAAATTAGCCACAAAAACTCGAAAATTAGCCATAAAAACTCAAAAATTAGCCATAAAAACCAAAAAATTAGCCATAAAAACCAAAAAATTGTTAGTAAAACCCAAAAGTTAGCCATAAAAACTCAAAAAATAGCTATAAAACCCAGAAATTAGCTAGAAAAACTCAAAAATTAGCCATAAAAACTCAAAAAATAGCTATAAAACCCAGAAATTAGCTAGAAAAACCCAAAAATTAGCCAGAAAAACCCAAAAATTAGCCATAAAACTCAAAAATTAGCTAGAGAAACTCAAAAATTAGCCATGAAAACCCAAAAATTAGCCACAAATTCCCACAAATTAGCTAGAAAAACTCAACAAGTAGCCATAAAAACTCAAAAATTAGCCACAAAAACTCAAAAATTGTTAGAAAAACCCAAAAATTAGCTATAAAAACTCAAAAATTAGCCATAAAAACTCAGAAATTAGCCATAAAAACTCAAAAATTAGCCATAAAACCCAAAATTTACCAAGAAAAACTCGAAAATTAGCTAGAAAAATTCGAAAATTAGCTAGAAAAACTCAGAAATTAGCCACAAAAACCCAACAGTCAGCTAGAAAAACTCAGAAAATAGTCACAAAACCCAAAAATTGTTAGAAAAACTCAAAAATTAGATATAAAAACTCAAAAAATAGCTATAAAACTCATAAATTAGCTATAAAAACCCAAGAATTAGCTATACAACCCAAAAATTAGCTAGAAAACCTCAAAAATTAGGCATAAAAACACAAAAATTAGCCATATAATCCGAAAATTAGCTAGAGAAACTCATAAATTAGCTAGAGACACTCAGAAATTAGCTAGAAAAACTCAAAAATTAGCCACAAAAACCCATAAATTGGTTAGAAAAACTCAAAATTTAGCCATAAAACCCAAACATTAGCTAGAAAAACTCAAGAATCAGGTAGATAAACTTGGAAATTAGCCACATAAACCCAAAAATTGCTAGAAAAACCCATCAATTAGCTAGAAAAACCCAAAAATTCCTAGAAAACCAAAAAATTTGCTCGATAAACCCAGAAATTAGCCATTAAAACCTAAAAATTAGCCAGAAAAACTCAAAAATTAGCCACAAAAACCCAAATATTGCTAGAAAACCCAAAAATCAGATAGAAAAATCGAAAAAATAAGCCATAAAAATCCAAAAAAATGAGCTAGAAAAACTCAGAAAATAGCCACAAAACCCAAAAATTGGTAAAAAAACCTAAAAATTAGCTATAAAAACTCGTAAAATAGCTATAAAACCCAGAAATTGGCCATAGAAACCCAAAAATTAGCCATAAAAACCCAAAAATTAGCCATAAAAACCAAAAAATTAGCTAGAACACTCAAACATTAGCTAGAAAAACTCGAAAATTAGCCATGAAAACCCAAAAATTAGCTATAAAATTCCAAAGATTAGCTATGAAACCCATAAATTTTTGGGTTTTATAGCTACTTTTTGGGTTTTTATAGCTAATTTTTGGGTTTTTATAGCAATTTTTGGGTTTTTATTGCTAATTTTTGAGTTTTTCTAACTAATATCCAAGTTTTCTGGCTAATTTTCGGATTTTATGGCTAAAGTTTGAGTTTTTGCAGCTAATTTTTGAATTTTTCTGGCTAATTTTTGGGTTCAATAGCTATTCTTTGAGTTTTTATAGTTTCTATAGCTAGAAAAACTCTAAAAATTAGCTAGAAAAACTCAGAAATTAGCCACAAAAACCACTTGTTGAAAAAACCCAGAAATTAGCTTTAAAAACTCAAAAATTAGCCACAAAAACCCAAAAGTTAGCTACAAAAACCCAAAAATTAGCCACAAAATCGCAAAAATTAGCTATAAAACCCACAAATTAGCTAGGAAAACTCAAAAATTAGCCATAAAAACTCAAAAATTAGCCTTAAAACCCAAAATTTACCAAGAAAAACTCGAAAATTAGATAGAAAAATTCAAAAATTAGCCAGAAAAACTCAGAAATTAGCCACAAAAACCCAACAGTCAGCTAGAAAATCTCAGAAAATAGTCACAAAACCCAAAAATTGTTAGAAAAACCTGAAAATTAGATATAAAAACTCAAAAAATAGCTATAAAACTCATACATTAGCCACAGGAACCCAAAAATCAGCCACAAAAACCCAAAAATTAGCCATAAAACCCAGAAATTAGCCATAAAAACCCAAAAGTTAGCCATAAAATCCAAAAATTAGCCAGAAAAACTCGAAAATTAGCCATAAAAACTCAAGAATTAGCCACAAATCCCCAAAAATTTGCCATAAAAACTCAAAAATTAGCTGAAAAACCCAAAAATTAGCTAGAAAAACTCAAAAACTAGCCATAAAAACTCAAAAATTAGCCACAGAAACCCAAAACTCAGCCACAAAAACCCAAAAATTAGCCATAAAAACTCAAAAATTAGCAGAAAAACCCAAAAATTAGCTGGAAAACCTAAGAAAATTAGCTAGAAAAACTCAAAAACTAGCCATAAAAACTCAAAAATTAGTCACAGGAACCCAAAAATCAGCCACAAAAACCCAAAAATT
The DNA here is from genome assembly GCF_026230105.1 of Diorhabda sublineata. NCBI lineage: Eukaryota > Metazoa > Arthropoda > Insecta > Coleoptera > Chrysomelidae > Diorhabda > Diorhabda sublineata. Next base: position 20,727,285 of record NC_079483.1, on the reverse strand, counting down.
AGCCATAAAACCCAAAAATTAGCCAGAAGATATTAGTCACAAAAACCCAAAAATTGTTAGAAAAATCCGAAAATTAGCTATAAAAACCCAAAAATTAGCCATAAAAACAAAAAATTAGCTAGAAAAAACTCAAAAATTATCTAGAATAACTCAAAAACCAGCCACAGAAACCCAAAAATTAGCCATAAAAACCCAAAAATTAGCCATAAAACTCAAAAATTAGCCACAAAAACTCAAAAACTAGCCATAAAAACCTAAAAATTAGACATAAAAACTCAACAATTAGCCATAAAAACTCAAAAATTAGCCACAAAAACTGAAAAATTAGCCATAAAAACCCACAAATTAGCCATAAAAACCAAAAAATTAGCCATAAAACCCAAAAATTGTTAGAAAAACCCAAAAATTAGCTATAAAAACTCAAAAAATAGCTATAAAACTCGAAAATTAGCTAGAAAAATTCGAAAATTAGCCACAAAAACCCATAAATCGGCTAGAAAAACTCAAAATTTAGCCATAAAACCCGAACATTAGCTAGAAAAACTCAAGAATCAGGTAGAAAAACTTGGAAATCAGCCACAAAAACCCAAAAATTGCCAAAAAAACCCGAAAATTAGCTATAAAAACCCAAAAATTAGCTATAAAAACCCAAAAATTAGCCATCAAAACCCGAATATTAGCCATAAAGCCCAAAAATTAGCTACAAAAACTCAGGAATTAGCTAGAAAAACTCAGAAATTACCCACAAAAACCAATTGTTAGAAAAACCCAAAAATTAGCTTTGAGAACTCAAAAATTTGCTATAAAACCCAAAAATTATCCAGAAAAACAAAACATTAGCTAAAAAAATCCAAAAATTAGGTAGAATAACTCGAAAACTAGCCACATAAACCCAAAAATTAGCCATAAAAACTCAACAATTAGCCATAAAAACTCAAAAATTAGCCACAGAAACTCAAAAATTAGCCACAAAAACTCAAAAATTAGCCACAAAAACCCAAAAATAAGCCACAAAAACCTAAAAATTAGCCATAGAAACCCAAAAATTAGCTATAAAACCCACAAATTAGCTAGAAAAACTCAACAATTAGCCATATAAACTCAAAAATTAGCCACAAAAACTCAGAAATTAGCCATAAAAACCCAAAATCAGCCGGGAAACTTAAACATTAGCTAGAAAAGTTCAGAAATTAGCTAGAATAACTGGAAAATTAGCCATGAAAACCCAAAAATTAGCTATGAAATTCCAAAGATTAGCTATGAAACCCATAAATTTTTGGGTTTTATAGCTATTTTTTGAGGTTTTATAGCTAATTTTTGGGTTTTTCTAGCAATTTTTGGGTTTTTATGGCTAATTTTTGAGTTCTTTCAGCTAATGTTTGAGTTTTCTAGCTAATTTTTGGGTTTTTATGCCTTATTGTTTGGGTTTTTCCAGCTAATTTTTGGGTTTTATAGCTATTTTGTGGATTTTTATAGTTTTTATAACTAGGAAAACTCTAAAGATTAGCTAGAAAAACTCAGAAATTAGCTAAAAAACCCAAAAGCCAGCTAAAAAAACTCAAAAATTTGCCACAAAACTCAAAAATTGATGGAAAAACTCAAACATTAGCTACAAAAACTCAAAAATTAGCCATAAAAACTTAAAAATTAGCCATAAAAATTAGCCCAAAAATTTGCCATAAAACCCAAAAATAAGGCAGAAGAACTTGGAAATTAGCTAGAAAAACTCAGAAATTAGTCACAAAACCCAAAAATTCTTAGAAAAATCCAAAACTTAGCTATAAAAACTCAAAAAATAGCTATAAAATCTGAAAATTAGCCATAAAAACCCAAAAATTAGCCATAAAACCCAGAAACTAGCCAGAAGAACTCGAAAATTAGCCAGAAAAACTCAAAAATTTGCTAGAAAACCCAAAAATTAGATAGAAAAACTCAAAAAATAGCTATAAAACCCAAAAATTAGCTAGAAAAACCTAAAAATTAGCTGGAAAAACTCAAAAATTAGCCATAAAAACTCAAAAACTAGCCACAAAAACCCAAAAATTAGCCATAAAAACCCAAGAATTAGCTACAAGAACCCAAAAATTAGCCAGAACCTCTAAAATTAGCCATAAAAACTCAGAAATTAGCTCAAAAACTCGAAAATTAGCCAGAAGAACTCGAAAATTAGCCATCAAAACTCAGAAATTAGCCATAAAAACCCAAAAATTAGCTCTTCTAGCTAATGTTTAAGTTTTCTAGCTAATTTTTGGGTTTTTATGGCTTATTTTTTGGGATTTTCTAGCTAATTTTTGGGTTTTATAGCTATTTTTGGGTTTTCATAGTTTTTATAACTAGGAAAACTCTAAAAATTAGCTAGAAAAACTCAGAAATTAGCCACAAGAACCAATAAATTGTTAGAAAAACCTAAAAATTATTTTTATAAACCCAAAATATAGCTATAAAACTCAAAAATTAGCTAAAAAAACTCGACAATTAGCTATAAAACCGAAATATTTGTTGAAAAAACTCAACAATTAGCAATAAAAATCCAAAAATTATCCATAAAAACCCAAATATTAGCCATAAAACCCAGAAATTAGCTACAAAAACTCAAAAATTAGCTAGAAAAACTCAGAAATCAGCCACAAAAACAAATTGTTGAAAAAACCCGAAAATTAGCTTCAAGAACTCAAAAATTGGCTAAAAAACCCAAAAATTAGCCAGAAAAACAAAAAATTAGCTAGAAAAAACCCAAAAGTTATCTAGAATAACTCGGAAACCAGCCACAGAAACCCAAAAATTAGCCATAAAAACCCAAAAATTAGCCATAAAACTCAAAAATTAGCCACAAAATCTCAAAAATTAGCCATAAAAACCTAAAAATTAGACATAAAAACTCAACAATTAGCCATAAAAACTCGAAAATTAGCCACAAAAACTGAAAAATTAGCCATAAAAACCCACAAATTAGCCATAAATACCAAAAAATTAGCCATAAAACCCAAAAATTGTTAGAAAAACCCAAAAATTAGCTATAAAAACTCAAAAAATAGCTATAAAACCCAGAAATTAGCTAGAAAAACTCAAAAATTGGCCATAAAAACTCAAGAATTAGCCATAAAACCCTAAATTTAGCAAGAAAAACTCGAAAATTAGCTAGAAAAATTCGAAAATTAACCACAAAAACCCATAAATCGGCTGGAAAAACTCAAAATTTAGCCATAAAACCCGAACATTAGCTAGAAAAACTCAAGAATCAGGTAGAAAAACTTGGAAATCACAAAAACCCAAAAATAAGCCACAAAAACCTAAAAATTAGCCATAGAAACCCAAAAATTAGCTATAAAACCCACAAATTAGCTAGAAAAACTCAACAATTAGCCATATAAACTCAAAAATTAGCCACAAAAACTCAGAAATTAGCCATAAAATCCCAAAAATCAGCCGGGAAACTTGAACATTAGCTAGAAAAGTTCAGAAATTAGCTAGAAAAACTGGAAAATTAGCCATGGAAACCCAAAAATTAGCTATGAAATTCCAAAGATTAGCTATGAAACCCATAAATTTTTGGGTTTTATAGCTATTTTTTGAGGTTTTATAGCTAATTTTTGGGTTTTTCTAGCAATTTTTGGGTTTTTATGGCTAATTTTTGAGTTCTTCTAGCTAATGTTTGAGTTTTCTAGCTAATTTTTGGGTTTTTATGGCTTATTTTTTGGGTTTTTCTAGCTAATTTTTGGGTTTTATAGCTATTTTTTGGGTTTTTATAGTTTTTATAACTAGGAAAACTCTGAAGATTAGCCAGAAAAACTCAGAAATTAGCTAAAAAACCCAAAAGCCAGCTAAAAAACTCAAAAATTAGCCACAAAACTCAAAAATTGATAGAAAAACTCAAAAATTAGCTACAAAAACTTAAAAATTAGCCATGAAAATTAGCCCAAAAATTTGCCATAAAACCCAAAAATTAGGCAGAACTTGAAAATTAGCTATGAAAACTCAAAAAATAGCTATAAAACCTAAAAATTAGCCATAAAAACCCAAAAATTAGCCATAAAACCCAGAAACTAGCCAGAAGAACTCGAAAATTAGCCATAAAAACCCAAAAATTAGCCAAAAAAATTTCAAAAATTAGCTAGAAAACCCAAAAATTAGATGGAAAAACTTGAAAATTGGCCATAAAAACTCGAAAATTGGCCATAAAAACTCGAAAATTAGCCATAAAAACTCGAAAATTAGCCATAGAAACCCAAAAATTAGCTATAAAACCCACAAATTAGCTAGAAAAACTCAACAATTAGCCATATAAACTCAAAAATTAGCCACAAAAACTCAGAAATTAGCCATAAAAAACCCAAAAATCAGCCGGGAAACTTAAACATTAGCTAGAAAAGTTCAGAAATTAGCTAGAAAAACTGGAAAATTAGCCATGAAAACCCAAAAATTAGCTATGAAATTCCAAAGATTAGCTATGAAACCCATAAATTTATGGGTTTTATAGCTATTTTTTGAGGTTTTATAGCTAATTTTTGGGTTTTTCTAGCAAGTTTTGGGTTTTTATGGCTAATTTTTGAGTTCTTCTAGCTAATGTTTAAGTTTTCTAGCTAATTTTTGGGTTTTTATGGCTTATTTTCTGGATTTTTCTAACTAATTTTTGGGTTTTATAGCTATTTTTTGGGTTTTTATAGTTTTTATAACTAGGAAAACTCTAAAGATTAGCTAGAAAAACTCAGAAATTAGCTAAAAAAGCCAAAAGCCAGCTAAAAAAACTCAAAAATTAGCCACAAAACTCAAAAATTGATAGAAAAACTAAAAAATTAGCTACAAAAACTCAAAAATTAGCCATAAAAATTAGCCCGAAAATTTGCCATAAAACCCAAAAATTAGGCAGAAGAACTTGAAAATTAGCTAGAAAAACTCAGAAATTAGCTAAAAAAGCCAAAAGCCAGCTAAAAAAACTCAAAAATTAGCCACAAAACTCAAAAATTGATAGAAAAACTAAAAAATTAGCTACAAAAACTCAAAAATTAGCCATAAAAATTAGCCCGAAAATTTGCCATAAAACCCAAAAATTAGGCAGAAGAACTTGAAAATTAGCTAGAAAAACTCAGAAATTAGCCACGAAAACCAATTGTTGGAAAAACCCAAAAATTAACTGGAAAAACCCAAAAATTAGCCATAAAAACCCAAAAATTAGCCATAAAAACCCAAAAATTAGCTAGAACACTTAAACATTAGCTAGAAAAACTCAAAAATTAGCTATAAAAATCCAAAGATTAGCTATGAAACCCATAAATTTTTGGGTTTTATAGCTACTTTTTGGGTTCTTATAGCTAATTTTTGGGTTTTTATAGCAATTTTTAGGTTTTTATGGCTAATTTTCGAGTTTTTCTAACTAATATCTAAGTTTTCTAGCTAATTATTGGGTTTCCATGGCTTATTTTTTGAGTTTTTCTATCTAAGTTTTGGGTGATTCTAGCTAATTTTTGGATTTCATGGCTAAATTTTGAGTTTTTCTAGCTAATTTTTGAATTTTTCTGGCTAATTTTTGGGTTTTATAGCTATTCTTTGAGTTTTTATAGCTAGGAAAACTCTAAAAATTAGCTAGAAAAACTCAGAAATTAGCCACAAAAACCAATTGTTGGAAAAACCCAAAAATTAGCTTTAAGAACTCAAAGATTGGCTATAAAACCCAAAAATTAGCCAGAAAAACAAAAAATAAGCTAAGAAAACCCAAAAACTAGCTAGAAAAACTCGAAAACTAGCCACAGAAACCCAAAAATTAGCCATAAAACTCAAAGATTAGTTAGACAAACTCAACAATTAGCCATGAAAACTCAAAAATTAGCCATAAAAACTCAAAAATTAGCTAGAATAATTCGAAAACTAGCCACAGAAACCCAAAAATTAGCCAGAAAAACCCAAAAATTAGCCATAAAACTCAAAAATTAGCTAGAGAAACTCAAAAATTAGCCATGAAAACCCAAAAATTAGCCACAAATTCCCACAAATTAGCTAGAAAAACTCAACAATTAGCCATAAAAACTCAAAAATTAGCCACAAAAACTCAAAAATTGTTAGAAAAACCCAAAAATTAGCTATAAAAACTCAAAAATTAGCCATAAAAACTCAGAAATTAGCCATAAAAACTCAAAAATTAGCCATAAAACCCAAAATTTACCAAGAAAAACTCGAAAATTAGCCATAAAAACCCAAAAATTAGACATAAAATCCGAAAATTAGATAGAGAAACTCATAAATTAGCTAGAGACACCCAGAAATTGGCTAGAAAAACTCAAAATTTAGCCATAGGACCCAAACATTAGCTAGAAAAACTCAAGAATCAGAAAACCCAAAAATTAGCCATAAAACCCAAATATTAGCCATGAAACCCAGAAATTAGCTACAAAACTCAGAAATTAGGTAGAAAAACTCAGAAATTAGCCACAAAAAACCAATTGTTGGAAAAACCCAGAAATTAGCTTTAAGAACTCAAAAATTGGCTATAAAACCCAAAACTTAGCCAGAAAAACAAAAAATAAGCTAAAAAAACCCAAAAATTAGCTAGAATAACTCAAAAACTAGCCATAAAAACCCAAAAATTAGCAATAAAACTCAAAAGTTAGCTAGAGAAACTCAACAATTAGCCATAAGAACTCAAAAATTAGCCACAAAAACTCAAAAATTAGCCATAAAACCCAAAAATTGCTAGAAGAACTCGAAAATTAGCTAGAAAAACCCAAATATTAGCCATAAAACCCAAAAACTCAAAAATTACCTGGAAAAACTCAGAAATTAGCCACAAAAACCAATTGTTGGAAAAACCCAAAAATTAGCTTTAAGAACTCAAAGATTGGCTATAAAAACCAAAAATTAGCCAGAAAAACAAAAAATTAGCCAGAAAAACAAAAAATAAGCTAAGAAAACCCAAAAACTAGCTAGAAAAACTCGAAAACTAGCCACAGAAACCCAAAAATTAGCCATAAAAACCCAAAAATTAGCCATAAAACTCAAAGATTAGTTAGACAAACTCAACAATTAGCCATGAAAACTCACAAATTAGCCACAAAAACTCGAAAATTAGCCATAAAAACTCAAAAATTAGCAATAAAAACCAAAAAATTAGCCATAAAAACCAAAAAATTGTTAGTAAAACCCAAAAGTTAGCCACAAAAACCCAAATATTGCTAGAAAACCCAAAAATCAGATAGAAAAATCGAAAAAATAAGCCATAAAAATCCAAAAAAAGGAGCTAGAAAAACTCAGAAAATAGCCACAAAACCCAAAAATTGGTAAAAAAACCTAAAAATTAGCTATAAAAACTCGTAAAATAGCTATAAAACCCAGAAATTAGCCATAGAAACCCAAAAATTAGCCATAAAAACCCAAAAATTAGCCATAAAAACCCAAAAATTAGCTAGAACACTCAAACATTAGCTAGAAAAACTCGAAAATTAGCCATGAAAACCCAAAAATTAGCTATAAAATTCCAAAGATTAGCTATGAAACCCATAAATTTTTGGGTTTTATAGCTACTTTTTGGGTTTTTATAGCTAATTTTTGGGTTTTTATAGCAATTTTTGGGTTTTTTATGGCTAATTTTTGAGTTTTTCTAACTAATATCCAAGTTTTCTGGCTAATTTTCGGATTTTATGGCTAAAGTTTGAGTTTTTGCAGCTAATTTTTGAATTTTTCTGGCTAATTTTTGGGTTCAATAGCTATTCTTTGAGTTTTTATAGTTTCTATAGCTAGAAAAACTCTAAAAATTAGCTAGAAAAACTCATAAATTAGCCACAAAAACCACTTGTTGGAAAAACCCAGAAATTAGCTTTAAAAACTCAAAAATTAGCCACAAAAACCCAAATGTTAGCTACAAAAACCCACAAATTAGCTAGGAAAACTCAAAAATTAGCCATAAAAACTCAAAAATTAGCCTTGAAACCCAAAATTTACCAAGAAAAACTCGAAAATTAGATAGAAAAATTCAAAAATTAGCTAGAAAAACTCAGAAATTAGCCACAAAAACCCAACAGTCAGCTAGAAAAACTCAGAAAATAGTCACAAAACCCAAAAATTGTTAGAAAAACCTGAAAATTAGATATAAAAACTCAAAAAATAGCTATAAAACTCATACATTAGCTATAAAAACCCAAGAATTAGCTATACAACCCAAAAATTAGCTAGAAAACCTCAAAAATTAGCCATAAAAACCCAAAAATTAGCCATAAAATCCGAAAATTAGCTAGAGAAACTCATAAATTAGCTAGAGACACTCAAAAATTAGCTAGAAAAACTCAAAAATTAGCCACAAAAACTAGATCTAAAATCCAAAAAATAAGCCATAAATACCCAAAAATTATCTAGAAAAACTCAGAAATTAGCCACAAAACCCAAAAATTGGTAGAAAAACCTAAAAATTAGCTATAAAAACTCGTAAAATAGCTATAAAACCCAAAAATTAGCCATAGAAACCCAAAAATTAGCCATAAAATCCCAAAAATTAGCCATAAAGCCCCAAAAATTAGCTAGAACACTTAAACATTAGCTAGAAAAACTCAGAAATTAGCCACAAAAACCCAAAAATTGCTAGAAGAACCCGAAAATCAGCTAGAAAAACCGAAAAATTAGCCATAAAACCCAGAAATTAGCTACAAAACTCAGAAATTAGATATAAAAACTCAGAACATAGCTATAAAACTCATAAATTAGCTATAAAAATCCAAGAATTAGCTATACAACACAAATATTAGCTAGAAAACCTCAAAAATTAGCCATAAAAACCCAAAAATTAGCCATAAAATCCGAAAATTAGCTAGAGAAACACATAAATTAGCTAGAGACACTCAGAAATTATCTAGAAATTTTCAAAATTAGCCACAAAAACCCATAAATTGGCTAGAAAAACTCAAAATTTAGCCATAAAACCCAAACATTAGCTAGAAAAACTCAAGAATCAGGTAGAATAACTCGAAAACTAGCCACATAAACCCAAAAATTAGTTAGAAAAACCCGAAAAATAAGCCATAAAAACCCAAAAATTAGCTAGAAAAACTCAGAAATTTGCCACAAAACCCAAAAATTTGTAGAAAAACCTAAAAATTAGCTATAAAAACTCGTGAAGTAGCTATAAACCCCAAAAATTAGGCATAGAATCCCAAAAATTAGCCATAAAGCCCCAAAAATTAGCTAGAACACTTAAACATTAGCTAGAAAAACTCAAAAATTAGCCATGGAAACCCAAAAATTAGCTATAAAATTCCATAGATTAGCTATGAAACCCATAAATTTTTGGGTTTTATAGCTACTTTTTGGGTTTTTATAGCTAATTTTTGAATTTTTCCGGCTAGTTTTTGGGTTTAATAGCTATTCTTTGAGTTTTTATAGTTTCTATGGCTAGAAAAACTCTAAAAATTAGCTGAAAAAACTCAGAAATTAGCGACAAAAACCCAAAAATTGCTAGAAGAACCTTAAAATTAGATAGAAAAACCTAAAAATTAGCCATAAAACCCAAATATTAGCCATGAAACCCAGGAATTTGCTACAAAACTCAGAAATTAGCAAGAAATACTCAGAAATTAGCCACAAAAACCAATTTTTGGAAAAACCCAGAAATTAGCTTTAAGAACTAAAAATTGGCTATAAAACCCAAAACTTAGCCAGAAAAACAAAAAATAAGCTAAAACAAACCCAAAAATTAGCTAGAATAACTCGAAAACTAGCCATAAAAACCCAAAAATTAGCCATAAAACTCAAAATTTACCAAGGAAAACTCGAAAATTAGCTAGAAAAATTCGAAAATTAGCTAGAAAAACTCAGAAATTAGCCACAAAAACCCAACAGTCAGCTAGAAAAACCCAAATATTGCTAGAAAACCCAAAAATCAGATAGAAAAATCGAAAAAATAAGCCATAAAAATCCAAAAAAATGAGCTAGAAAAACTCAGAAAATAGCCACAAAACCCAAAAATTGGTGAAAAAACCTAAAAATTAGCTATAAAAACTCGTAAAATAGCTATAAAACCCAGAAATTAGCCATAGAAACCCAAAAATTAGCCATGAAAACCCAAAAATTAGCCATAAAAACCCAAAAATTAGCTAGAACACTCAAACATTAGCTAGAAAAACTCGAAAATTAGCCATGAAAACCCAAAAATTAGCTATAAAATTCCAAAGATTAGCTATGAAACCCATAAATTTTTGGGTTTTATAGCTACTTTTTGGGTTTTTATAGCTAATTTTTGAATTTTTCTGGCTAGTTTTTGGGTTTAATAGCTATTCTTTGAGTTTTTATAGTTTCTATGGCTAGAAAAACTCTAAAAATTAGCTATAAAAACTCGTAAAATAGCTATAACACCCAAAAATTAGCCATAGAAACCCTAATATTAGCCATAAAACCCAAAAATTAGGTACAAAAACTCAGAAATTACCTGGAAAAACTCAGAAATTAGCCACAAAAACCAATTGTTGGAAAAACCCAAAAATTAGCTTTAAGAACTCAAAGATTGGCTATAAAACCCAAAAATTAGCCAGAAAAACAAAAAATAAGCTAAGAAAACCCAAAAACTAGCTAGAAAAACTCGAAAACTAGCCACAGAAACCCAAAAATTAGCCATAAAAACCCAAAAATTAGCCATAAAACTCAAAGATTAGTTAGACAAACTCAACAATTAGCCATGAAAACTCACAAATTAGCAAAAAAAACTCGAAAATTTGCCATAAAAACTCAAAAATTAGCCATAAAAACCAAAAAATTGTTAGTAAAACCCAAAAGTTAGCCATAAAAACTCAAAAAATAGCTATAAAACCCAGAAATTAGCTAGAAAAACTCAAAAATTAGCTAGAATAATTCGAAAACTAGCCACAGAAACCCAAAAATTAGCCAGAAAAACCCAAAAATTAGCCATAAAACTCAAAAATTAGCTAGAGAAACTCAAAAATTAGCCATGAAAACCCAAAAATTAGCCACAAATTCCCACAAATTAGCTAGAAAAACTCAACAATTAGCCATAAAAACTCAAAAATTAGCCACAAAAACTCAAAAATTGTTAGAAAAACCCAAAAATTAGCTATAAAAACTCAAAAATTAGCCATAAAAACTCAGAAATTAGCCATAAAAACTCAAAAATTAGCCATAAAACCCAAAATTTACCAAGAAAAACTCGAAAATTAGCTAGAAAAATTCGAAAATTAGCTAGAAAAACTCAGAAATTAACCACAAAAACCCAACAGTCAGCTAGAAAAACTCAGAAAATAGTCACAAAACCCAAAAATTGTTAGAAAAACTCAAAAATTAGATATAAAATTCCAAAGATTAGCTATGAAACCCATAAATTTTTGGGTTTTATAGCTACTTTTTGGGTTTTTATAGCTAATTTTTGGGTTTTTATAGCAATTTTTGGGTTTTTATGGCTAATTTTTGAGTTTTTCTAACTAATATCCAAGTTTTCTGGCTAATTTTCGGATTTTATGGCTAAAGTTTGAGTTTTTGCAGCTAATTTTTGAATTTTTCTGGCTAATTTTTGGGTTCAATAGCTATTCTTTGAGTTTTTATAGTTTCTATAGCTAGAAAAACTCTAAAAATTAGCTAGAAAAACTCATAAATTAGCCACAAAAACCACTTGTTGGAAAAACCCAGAAATTAGCTTTAGAAACTCAAAAATTAGCCACAAAAACCCAAATGTTAGCTACAAAAACCCACAAATTAGCTAGGAAAACTCAAAAATTAGCCATAAAAACTCAAAAATTAGCCTTGAAACCCAAAATTTACCAAGAAAAACTCGAAAATTAGATAGAAAAATTCAAAAATTAGCTAGAAAAACTCAGAAATTAGCCACAAAAACCCAACAGTCAGCTAGAAAAACTCAGAAAATAGTCACAAAACCCAAAAATTGTTAGAAAAACCTGAAAATTAGATATAAAAACTCAAAAAATAGCTATAAAACTCATACATTAGCTATAAAAACCCAAGAATTAGCTATACAACCCAAAAATTAGCTAGAAAACCTCAAAAATTAGCCATAAAAACCCAAAAATTAGCCATAAAATCCGAAAATTAGCTAGAGAAACTCATAAATTAGCTAGAGACACTCAAAAATTAGCTAGAAAAACTCAAAAATTAGCCACAAAAACTAGATCTAAAATCCAAAAAATAAGCCATAAATACCCAAAAATTATCTAGAAAAACTCAGAAATTAGCCACAAAACCCAAAAATTGGTAGAAAAACCTAAAAATTAGCTATAAAAACTCGTAAAATAGCTATAAAACCCAGAAATTAGCCATAGAAACCCAAAAATTAGCCATAAAAACCCAAAAATTAGCCATAAAAACCCAAAAATTAGCTAGAACACTCAAACATTAGCTAGAAAAACTCGAAAATTAGCCATGAAAACTCAAAAATTAGCCATAAAAACCAAAAAATTAGCCATAAAAACCAAAAAATTGTTAGTAAAACCCAAAAGTTAGCCATAAAAACTCAAAAAATAGCTATAAAACCCAGAAATTAGCTAGAAAAACTCAAAAATTAGCTAGAATAATTCGAAAACTAGCCACAGAAACCCAAAAATTAGCCAGGAAAACCCAAAAATTAGCCATAAAACTCAAAAATTAGCTAGAAAAACTCAGAAAATAGTCACAAAACCCAAAAATTGTTAGAAAAACCTGAAAATTAGATATAAAAACTCAAAAAATAGCTATAAAACTCATACATTAGCTATAAAAACCCAAGAATTAGCTATACAACCCAAAAATTAGCTAGAAAACCTCAAAAATTAGCCATAAAAACCCAAAAATTAGCCATAAAATCCGAAAATTAGCTAGAGAAACTCATAAATTAGCTAGAGACACTCAAAAATTAGCTAGAAAAACTCAAAAATTAGCCACAAAAACTAGATCTAAAATCCAAAAAATAAGCCATAAATACCCAAAAATTATCTAGAAAAACTCAGAAATTAGCCACAAAACCCAAAAATTGGTAGAAAAACCTAAAAATTAGCTATAAAAACTCGTAAAATAGCTATAAAACCCAAAAATTAGCCATAGAAACCCAAAAATTAGCCATAAAATCCCAAAAATTAGCCATAAAGCCCCAAAAATTAGCTAGAACACTTAAACATTAGCTAGAAAAACTCAGAAATTAGCCACAAAAACCCAAAAATTGCTAGAAGAACCCGAAAATCAGCTAGAAAAACCGAAAAATTAGCCATAAAACCCAGAAATTAGCTACAAAACTCAGAAATTAGATATAAAAACTCAGAACATAGCTATAAAACTCATAAATTAGCTATAAAAATCCAAGAATTAGCTATACAACACAAATATTAGCTAGAAAACCTCAAAAATTAGCCATAAAAACCCAAAAATTAGCCATAAAATCCGAAAATTAGCTAGAGAAACACATAAATTAGCTAGAGACACTCAGAAATTATCTAGAAATTTTCAAAATTAGCCACAAAAACCCATAAATTGGCTAGAAAAACTCAAAATTTAGCCATAAAACCCAAACATTAGCTAGAAAAACTCAAGAATCAGGTAGAATAACTCGAAAACTAGCCACATAAACCCAAAAATTAGTTAGAAAAACCCGAAAAATAAGCCATAAAAACCCAAAAATTAGCTAGAAAAACTCAGAAATTTGCCACAAAACCCAAAAATTTGTAGAAAAACCTAAAAATTAGCTATAAAAACTCGTGAAGTAGCTATAAACCCCAAAAATTAGGCATAGAATCCCAAAAATTAGCCATAAAGCCCCAAAAATTAGCTAGAACACTTAAACATTAGCTAGAAAAACTCAAAAATTAGCCATGGAAACCCAAAAATTAGCTATAAAATTCCATAGATTAGCTATGAAACCCATAAATTTTTGGGTTTTATAGCTACTTTTTGGGTTTTTATAGCTAATTTTTGAATTTTTCCGGCTAGTTTTTGGGTTTAATAGCTATTCTTTGAGTTTTTATAGTTTCTATGGCTAGAAAAACTCTAAAAATTAGCTGAAAAAACTCAGAAATTAGCGACAAAAACCCAAAAATTGCTAGAAGAACCTTAAAATTAGATAGAAAAACCTAAAAATTAGCCATAAAACCCAAATATTAGCCATGAAACCCAGGAATTTGCTACAAAACTCAGAAATTAGCAAGAAATACTCAGAAATTAGCCACAAAAACCAATTTTTGGAAAAACCCAGAAATTAGCTTTAAGAACTAAAAATTGGCTATAAAACCCAAAACTTAGCCAGAAAAACAAAAAATAAGCTAAAACAAACCCAAAAATTAGCTAGAATAACTCGAAAACTAGCCATAAAAACCCAAAAATTAGCCATAAAACTCAAAATTTACCAAGGAAAACTCGAAAATTAGCTAGAAAAATTCGAAAATTAGCTAGAAAAACTCAGAAATTAGCCACAAAAACCCAACAGTCAGCTAGAAAAACCCAAATATTGCTAGAAAACCCAAAAATCAGATAGAAAAATCGAAAAAATAAGCCATAAAAATCCAAAAAAATGAGCTAGAAAAACTCAGAAAATAGCCACAAAACCCAAAAATTGGTGAAAAAACCTAAAAATTAGCTATAAAAACTCGTAAAATAGCTATAAAACCCAGAAATTAGCCATAGAAACCCAAAAATTAGCCATGAAAACCCAAAAATTAGCCATAAAAACCCAAAAATTAGCTAGAACACTCAAACATTAGCTAGAAAAACTCGAAAATTAGCCATGAAAACCCAAAAATTAGCTATAAAATTCCAAAGATTAGCTATGAAACCCATAAATTTTTGGGTTTTATAGCTACTTTTTGGGTTTTTATAGCTAATTTTTGAATTTTTCTGGCTAGTTTTTGGGTTTAATAGCTATTCTTTGAGTTTTTATAGTTTCTATGGCTAGAAAAACTCTAAAAATTAGCTATAAAAACTCGTAAAATAGCTATAACACCCAAAAATTAGCCATAGAAACCCTAATATTAGCCATAAAACCCAAAAATTAGGTACAAAAACTCAGAAATTACCTGGAAAAACTCAGAAATTAGCCACAAAAACCAATTGTTGGAAAAACCCAAAAATTAGCTTTAAGAACTCAAAGATTGGCTATAAAACCCAAAAATTAGCCAGAAAAACAAAAAATAAGCTAAGAAAACCCAAAAACTAGCTAGAAAAACTCGAAAACTAGCCACAGAAACCCAAAAATTAGCCATAAAAACCCAAAAATTAGCCATAAAACTCAAAGATTAGTTAGACAAACTCAACAATTAGCCATGAAAACTCACAAATTAGCAAAAAAAACTCGAAAATTTGCCATAAAAACTCAAAAATTAGCCATAAAAACCAAAAAATTGTTAGTAAAACCCAAAAGTTAGCCATAAAAACTCAAAAAATAGCTATAAAACCCAGAAATTAGCTAGAAAAACTCAAAAATTAGCTAGAATAATTCGAAAACTAGCCACAGAAACCCAAAAATTAGCCAGAAAAACCCAAAAATTAGCCATAAAACTCAAAAATTAGCTAGAGAAACTCAAAAATTAGCCATGAAAACCCAAAAATTAGCCACAAATTCCCACAAATTAGCTAGAAAAACTCAACAATTAGCCATAAAAACTCAAAAATTAGCCACAAAAACTCAAAAATTGTTAGAAAAACCCAAAAATTAGCTATAAAAACTCAAAAATTAGCCATAAAAACTCAGAAATTAGCCATAAAAACTCAAAAATTAGCCATAAAACCCAAAATTTACCAAGAAAAACTCGAAAATTAGCTAGAAAAATTCGAAAATTAGCTAGAAAAACTCAGAAATTAACCACAAAAACCCAACAGTCAGCTAGAAAAACTCAGAAAATAGTCACAAAACCCAAAAATTGTTAGAAAAACTCAAAAATTAGATATAAAATTCCAAAGATTAGCTATGAAACCCATAAATTTTTGGGTTTTATAGCTACTTTTTGGGTTTTTATAGCTAATTTTTGGGTTTTTATAGCAATTTTTGGGTTTTTATGGCTAATTTTTGAGTTTTTCTAACTAATATCCAAGTTTTCTGGCTAATTTTCGGATTTTATGGCTAAAGTTTGAGTTTTTGCAGCTAATTTTTGAATTTTTCTGGCTAATTTTTGGGTTCAATAGCTATTCTTTGAGTTTTTATAGTTTCTATAGCTAGAAAAACTCTAAAAATTAGCTAGAAAAACTCATAAATTAGCCACAAAAACCACTTGTTGGAAAAACCCAGAAATTAGCTTTAGAAACTCAAAAATTAGCCACAAAAACCCAAATGTTAGCTACAAAAACCCACAAATTAGCTAGGAAAACTCAAAAATTAGCCATAAAAACTCAAAAATTAGCCTTGAAACCCAAAATTTACCAAGAAAAACTCGAAAATTAGATAGAAAAATTCAAAAATTAGCTAGAAAAACTCAGAAATTAGCCACAAAAACCCAACAGTCAGCTAGAAAAACTCAGAAAATAGTCACAAAACCCAAAAATTGTTAGAAAAACCTGAAAATTAGATATAAAAACTCAAAAAATAGCTATAAAACTCATACATTAGCTATAAAAACCCAAGAATTAGCTATACAACCCAAAAATTAGCTAGAAAACCTCAAAAATTAGCCATAAAAACCCAAAAATTAGCCATAAAATCCGAAAATTAGCTAGAGAAACTCATAAATTAGCTAGAGACACTCAAAAATTAGCTAGAAAAACTCAAAAATTAGCCACAAAAACTAGATCTAAAATCCAAAAAATAAGCCATAAATACCCAAAAATTATCTAGAAAAACTCAGAAATTAGCCACAAAACCCAAAAATTGGTAGAAAAACCTAAAAATTAGCTATAAAAACTCGTAAAATAGCTATAAAACCCAGAAATTAGCCATAGAAACCCAAAAATTAGCCATAAAAACCCAAAAATTAGCCATAAAAACCCAAAAATTAGCTAGAACACTCAAACATTAGCTAGAAAAACTCGAAAATTAGCCATGAAAACTCAAAAATTAGCCATAAAAACCAAAAAATTAGCCATAAAAACCAAAAAATTGTTAGTAAAACCCAAAAGTTAGCCATAAAAACTCAAAAAATAGCTATAAAACCCAGAAATTAGCTAGAAAAACTCAAAAATTAGCTAGAATAATTCGAAAACTAGCCACAGAAACCCAAAAATTAGCCAGGAAAACCCAAAAATTAGCCATAAAACTCAAAAATTAGCTAGAGAAACTCAAAAATTAGCCATGAAAACCCAAAAATTAGCCACAAATTCCCACAAATTAGCTAGAAAAACTCAACAATTAGCCATAAAAACTCAAAAATTAGCCACAAAAACTCAAAAATTGTTAGAAAAACCCAAAAATTAGCTATAAAAACTCAAAAATTAGCCATAAAAACTCAGAAATTAGCCATAAAAACTCAAAAATTAGCCATAAAACCCAAAATTTACCAAGAAAAACTCGAAAATTAGCTAGAAAAACTCAGAAATTAGCCACAAAAACCCAACAGTCAGCTAGAAAAACTCAGAAAATAGTCACAAAACCCAAAAATTGTTAGAAAAACTCAAAAATTAGATATAAAAACTCAAAAAATAGCCATAAAACTCATAAATTAGCTATAAAAACCCAAGAATGAGCTATACAACCCAAAAATTAGCTAGAAAACCTCAAAAATTAGGCATAAAAACACAAAAATTAGCCATATAATCCGAAAATTAGCTAGAGAAACTCATAAATTAGCTAGAGACACTCAGAAATTAGCTAGAAAAACTCAAAAATTAGCCAGAAAAACCCATAAATTGGCTAGAAAAACTCAAAATTTAGCCATAAAACCCAAACATTAGCTAGAAAAACTCAAGAATCAGGTAGATAAACTTGGAAATTAGCCACATAAACCCAAAAATTGCTAGAAAAACCCATCAATTAGCTAGAAAAACCCAAAAATTCCTAGAAAACCAAAAAATTTGCTCGATAAACCCAGAAATTAGCCATTAAAACCTAAAAATTAGCCAGAAAAACTCAAAAATTAGCCACAAAAACCCAAATATTGCTAGAAAACCCAAAAATCAGATAGAAAAATCGAAAAAATAAGCCATAAAAATCCAAAAAAATGAGCTAGAAAAACTCAGAAAATAGCCACAAAACCCAAAAATTGGTAAAAAAACCTAAAAATTAGCTATAAAAACTCGTAAAATAGCTATAAAACCCAGAAATTAGCCATAGAAACCCAAAAATTAGCCATAAAAACCCAAAAATTAGCCATAAAAACCCAAAAATTAGCTAGAACACTCAAACATTAGCTAGAAAAACTCGAAAATTAGCCATGAAAACCCAAAAATTAGCTATAAAATTCCAAAGATTAGCTATGAAACCCATAAATTTTTGGGTTTTATAGCTACTTTTTGGGTTTTTATAGCTAATTTTTGGGTTATTATAGCAATTTTTGGGTTTTTATGGCTAAATTTTGAGTTTTTCTAACTAATATCCAAGTTTTCTGGCTAATTTTCGGATTTTATGGCTAAAGTTTGAGTTTTTGCAGCTAATTTTTGAATTTTTCTGGCTAATTTTTGGGTTCAATAGCTATTCTTTGAGTTTTTATAGTTTCTATAGCTAGAAAAACTCTAAAAATTGGCTAGAAAAACTGAGAAATTAGCCACAAAAACCACTTGTTGGAAAAACCCAGAAATTAGCTTTAAAAACTCAAAAATTAGCCACAAAAACCCAAATGTTAGCTACAAAAACCCACAAATTAGCTAGGAAAACTCAAAAATTAGCCATAAAAACTCAAAAATTAGCCTTGAAACCCAAAATTTACCAAGAAAAACTCGAAAATTAGATAGAAAAATTCAAAAATTAGCTAGAAAAACTCAGAAATTAGCCACAAAAACCCAACAGTCAGCTAGAAAAACTCAGAAAATAGTCACAAAACCCAAAAATTGTTAGAAAAACCTGAAAATTAGATATAAAAACTCAAAAAATAGCTATAAAACTCATACATTAGCTATAAAAACCCAAGAATTAGCTATACAACCCAAAAATTAGCTAGAAAACCTCAAAAATTAGCCATAAAAACCCAAAAATTAGCCATAAAATCCGAAAATTAGCTAGAGAAACTCATAAATTAGCTAGAGACACTCAAAAATTAGCTAGAAAAACTCAAAAATTAGCCACAAAAACTAGATCTAAAATCCAAAAAATAAGCCATAAATACCCAAAAATTATCTAGAAAAACTCAGAAATTAGCCACAAAACCCAAAAATTGGTAGAAAAACCTAAAAATTAGCTATAAAAACTCGTAAAATAGCTATAAAACCCAAAAATTAGCCATAGAAACCCAAAAATTAGCCATAAAATCCCAAAAATTAGCCATAAAGCCCCAAAAATTAGCTAGAACACTTAAACATTAGCTTGAAAAACTCAGAAATTAGCCACAAAAACCCAAAAATTGCTAGAAGAACCCGAAAATCAGCTAGAAAAACCGAAAAATTAGCCATAAAACCCAGAAATTAGCTACAAAACTCAGAAATTAGATATAAAAACTCAGAACATAGCTATAAAACTCATAAATTAGCTATAAAAATCCAAGAATTAGCTATACAACACAAATATTAGCTAGAAAACCTCAAAAATTAGCCATAAAAACCCAAAAATTAGCCATAAAATCCGAAAATTAGCTAGAGAAACACATAAATTAGCTAGAGACACTCAGAAATTATCTAGAAATTTTCAAAATTAGCCACAAAAACCCATAAATTGGCTAGAAAAACTCAAAATTTAGCCATAAAACCCAAACATTAGCTAGAAAAACTCAAGAATCAGGTAGAATAACTCGAAAACTAGCCACATAAACCCAAAAATCAGATAGAAAAACCCGAAAAATAAGCCATAAAAACCCAAAAATTAGCTAGAAAAACTCAGAAATTAGCCACAAAACCCAAAAATTTGTAGAAAAACCTAAAAATTAGCTATAAAAACTCGTGAAGTAGCTATAAACCCCAAAAATTAGGCATAGAATCCCAAAAATTAGCCATAAAATCCCAAAAATTAGCCATAAAGCCCCAAAAATTAGCTAGAACACTTAAACATTAGCTAGAAAAACTCAAAAATTAGCCATGGAAACCCAAAAATTAGCTATAAAATTCCATAGATTAGCTATGAAACCCATAAATTCTTGGGTTTTGTAGCTACTTTTTGGGTTTTTATAGCTAATTTTTGAATTTTTCCGGCTAGTTTTTGGGTTTAATAGCTATTCTTTGAGTTTTTATAGTTTCTATGGCTAGAAAAACTCTAAAAATTAGCTGAAAAAACTCAGAAATTAGCGACAAAAACCCAAAAATTGCTAGAAGAACCTTAAAATTAGATAGAAAAACCTAAAAATTAGCCATAAAACCCAAATATTAGCCATGAAACCCAGGAATTTGCTACAAAACTCAGAAATTAGCAAGAAATACTCAGAAATTAGCCACAAAAACCAATTTTTGGAAAAACCCAGAAATTAGCTTTAAGAACTCAAAAATTGGCTATAAAACCCAAAACTTAGCCAGAAAAACAAAAAATAAGCTAAAACAAACCCAAAAATTAGCTAGAATAACTCGAAAACTAGCCATAAAAACCCAAAAATTAGCCATAAAACTCAAAATTTACCAAGGAAAACTCGAAAATTAGCTAGAAAAATTCGAAAATTAGCTAGAAAAACTCAGAAATTAGCCACAAAAACCCAACAGTCAGCTAGAAAAACCCAAATATTGCTAGAAAACCCAAAAATCAGATAGAAAAATCGAAAAAATAAGCCATAAAAATCCAAAAAAATGAGCTAGAAAAACTCAGAAAATAGCCACAAAACCCAAAAATTGGTGAAAAAACCTAAAAATTAGCTATAAAAACTCGTAAAATAGCTATAAAACCCAGAAATTAGCCATAGAAACCCAAAAATTAGCCATAAAAACCCAAAAATTAGCCATAAAAACCCAAAAATTAGCTAGAACACTCAAACATTAGCTAGAAAAACTCGAAAATTAGCCATGAAAACTCAAAAATTAGCCATAAAAACCAAAAAATTAGCCATAAAAACCAAAAAATTGTTAGTAAAACCCAAAAGTTAGCCATAAAAACTCAAAAAATAGCTATAAAACCCAGAAATTAGCTAGAAAAACTCAAAAATTAGCTAGAATAATTCGAAAACTAGCCACAGAAACCCAAAAATTAGCCAGGAAAACCCAAAAATTAGCCATAAAACTCAAAAATTAGCTAGAGAAACTCAAAAATTAGCCATGAAAACCCAAAAATTAGCCACAAATTCCCACAAATTAGCTAGAAAAACTCAACAATTAGCCATAAAAACTCAAAAATTAGCCACAAAAACTCAAAAATTGTTAGAAAGACCCAAAAATTAGCTATAAAACTCAAAAATTAGCTAGAGAAACTCAAAAATTAGCCATGAAAACCCAAAAATTAGCCACAAATTCCCACAAATTAGCTAGAAAAACTCAACAATTAGCCATAAAAACTCAAAAATTAGCCATAAAAACTCAGAAATTAGCCATAGAAACCCAAAAATTAGCCATAAAAACCCAAAAATTAGCCATAAAAACCCAAAAATTAGCTAGAACACTCAAACATTAGCTAGAAAAACTCGAAAATTAGCCATGAAAACTCAAAAATTAGCCATAAAAACCAAAAAATTAGCCATAAAAACCAAAAAATTGTTAGTAAAACCCAAAAGTTAGCCATAAAAACTCAAAAAATAGCTATAAAACCCAGAAATTAGCTAGAAAAACTCAAAAAACTCAAAAATTAGCTAGAATAATTCGAAAACTAGCCACAGAAACCCAAAAATTAGCCAGGAAAACCCAAAAATTAGCCATAAAACTCAAAAATTAGCTAGAGAAACTCAAAAATTAGCCATGAAAACCCAAAAATTAGCCACAAATTCCCACAAATTAGCTAGAAAAACTCAACAATTAGCCATAAAAACTCAAAAATTAGCCACAAAAACTCAAAAATTGTTAGAAAAACCCAAAAATTAGCTATAAAACTCAAAAATTAGCTAGAGAAACTCAAAAATTAGCCATGAAAACCCAAAAATTAGCCACAAATTCCCACAAATTAGCTAGAAAAACTCAACAATTAGCCATAAAAACTCAAAAATTAGCCACAAAAACTCAAAAATTGTTAGAAAAACCCAAAAATTAGCCATAAAACTCAAAAATTAGCTAGAGAAACTCAAAAATTAGCCATGAAAACCCAAAAATTAGCCACAAATTCCCACAAATTAGCTAGAAAAACTCAACAATTAGCCATAAAAACTCAAAAATTAGCCATAAAAACTCAGAAATTAGCCATAAAAACTCAAAAATTAGCCATAAAACCCAAAATTTACCAAGAAAAACTCGAAAATTAGCTAGAAAAATTCGAAAATTAGCTAGAAAAACTCAGAAATTAGCCACAAAAACCCAACAGTCAGCTAGAAAAACTCAGAAAATAGTCACAAAACCCAAAAATTGTTAGAAAAACTCAAAAATTAGATATAAAAACTCAAAAAATAGCCATAAAACTCATAAATTAGCTATAAAAACCCAAGAATTAGCTATACAACCCAAAAATTAGCTAGAAAACCTCAAAAATTAGGCATAAAAACACAAAAATTAGCCATATAATCCGAAAATTAGCTAGAGAAACTCATAAATTAGCTAGAGACACTCAGAAATTAGCTAGAAAAACTCAAAAATTAGCCACAAAAACCCATAAATTGGCTAGAAAAACTCAAAATTTAGCCATAAAATCCAAACATTAGCTAGAAAAACTCAAGAATCAGGTAGATAAACTTGGAAATTAGCCATTAAAACCTAAAAATTAGCCATAAAAACCCAAAAATTAGCCATAAAACTCAAAGATTAGTTAGACAAACTCAACAATTAGCCATGAAAACTCACAAATTAGCCAAAAAAACTCGAAAATTTGCCATAAAAACTCAAAAATTAGCCATAAAAACCAAAAAATTAGCCATAAAAACCAAAAAATTGTTAGTAAAACCCAAAAGTTAGCCATAAAAACTCAAAAAATAGCTATAAAACCCAGAAATTAGCTAGAAAAACTCAAAAATTAGCTAGAATAATTCGAAAACTAGCCACAGAAACCCAAAAATTAGCCAGAAAAACCCAAAAATTAGCCATAAAACTCAAAAATTAGCTAGAGAAACTCAAAAATTAGCCATGAAAACCCAAAAATTAGCCACAAATTCCCACAAATTAGCTAGAAAAACTCAACAATTAGCCATAAAAACTCAAAAATTAGCCACAAAAACTCAAAAATTGTTAGAAAAACCCAAAAATTAGCTATAAAAACTCAAAAATTAGCCATAAAAACTCAGAAATTAGCCATAAAAACTCAAAAATTAGCCATAAAACCCAAAATTTACCAAGAAAAACTCGAAAATTAGCTAGAAAAATTCGAAAATTAGCTAGAAAAACTCAGAAATTAACCACAAAAACCCAACAGTCAGCTAGAAAAACTCAGAAAATAGTCACAAAACCCAAAAATTGTTAGAAAAACTCAAAAATTAGATATAAAAACTCAAAAAATAGCTATAAAACTCATAAATTAGCTATAAAAACCCAAGAATTAGCTATACAACCCAAAAATTAGCTAGAAAACCTCAAAAATTAGGCATAAAAACACAAAAATTAGCCATATAATCCGAAAATTAGCTAGAGAAACTCATAAATTAGCTAGAGACACTCAGAAATTAGCTAGAAAAACTCAAAAATTAGCCAGAAAAACCCATAAATTGGCTAGAAAAACTCAAAATTTAGCCATAAAACCCAAACATTAGCTAGAAAAACTCAAGAATCAGGTAGATAAACTTGGAAATTAGCCACATAAACCCAAAAATTGCTAGAAAAACCCATCAATTAGCTAGAAAAACCCAAAAATTCCTAGAAAACCAAAAAAGTTGCTCGATAAACCCAGAAATTAGCCATTAAAACCTAAAAATTAGCCAGAAAAACTCAAAAATTAGCCACAAAAACCCAAATATTGCTAGAAAACCCAAAAATCAGATAGAAAAATCGAAAAAATAAGCCATAAAAATCCAAAAAAATGAGCTAGAAAAACTCAGAAAATAGCCACAAAACCCAAAAATTGGTAAAAAAACCTAAAAATTAGCTATAAAAACTCGTAAAATAGCTATAAAACCCAGAAATTAGCCATAGAAACCCAAAAATTAGCCATAAAAACCCAAAAATTAGCCATAAAAACCCAAAAATTAGCTAGAACACTCAAACATTAGCTAGAAAAACTCGAAAATTAGCCATGAAAACCCAAAAATTAGCTATAAAATTCCAAAGATTAGCTATGAAACCCATAAATTTTTGGGTTTTATAGCTACTTTTTGGGTTTTTATAGCTAATTTTTGGGTTTTTATAGCAATTTTTGGGTTTTTATGGCTAATTTTTGAGTTTTTCTAACTAATATCCAAGTTTTCTGGCTAATTTTCGGATTTTATGGCTAAAGTTTGAGTTTTTGCAGCTAATTTTTGAATTTTTCTGGCTAATTTTTGGGTTCAATAGCTATTCTTTGAGTTTTTATAGTTTCTATAGCTAGAAAAACTCTAAAAATTAGCTAGAAAAACTCAGAAATTAGCCACAAAAACCACTTGTTGGAAAAACCCAGAAATTAGCTTTAAAAACTCAAAAATTAGCCACAAAAACCCAAATGTTAGCTACAAAAACCCACAAATTAGCTAGGAAAACTCAAAAATTATTCATAAAAACTCAAAAATTAGCCTTGAAACCCAAAATTTACCAAGAAAAACTCGAAAATTAGATAGAAAAATTCAAAAATTAGCTAGAAAAACTCAGAAATTAGCCACAAAAACCCAACAGTCAGCTAGAAAAACTCAGAAAATAGTCACAAAACCCAAAAATTGTTAGAAAAACCTGAAAATTAGATATAAAAACTCAAAAAATAGCTATAAAACTCATACATTAGCTATAAAAACCCAAGAATTAGCTATACAACCCAAAAATTAGCTAGAAAACCTCAAAAATTAGCCATAAAAACCCAAAAATTAGCCATAAAATCCGAAAATTAGCTAGAGAAACTCATAAATTAGCTAGAGACACTCAAAAATTAGCTAGAAAAACTCAAAAATTAGCCACAAAAACTAGATCTAAAATCCAAAAACTAAGCCATAAATACCCAAAAATTATCTAGAAAAACTCAGAAATTAGCCACAAAACCCAAAAATTGGTAGAAAAACCTAAAAATTAGCTAAAAAAACTCGTAAAATAGCTATAAAACCCAAAAATTAGCCATAGAAACCCAAAAATTAGCCATAAAATCCCAAAAATTAGCCATAAAGCCCCAAAAATTAGCTAGAACACTTAAACATTAGCTAGAAAAACTCAGAAATTAGCCACAAAAACCCAAAAATTGCTAGAAGAACCCGAAAATCAGCTAGAAAAACCGAAAAATTAGCCATAAAACCCAGAAATTAGCTACAAAACTCAGAAATTAGATATAAAAACTCAGAACATAGATATAAAACTCATAAATTAGCTATAAAAACCCAAGAATTAGCTATACAACACAAATATTAGCTAGAAAACCTCAAAAATTAGCCATAAAAACCCAAAAATTAGCCATAAAATCCGAAAATTAGCTAGAGAAACACATAAATTAGCAAGAGACACTCAGAAATTAGCTAGAAAATTTCAAAATTAGCCACAAAAACCCATAAATTGGCTAGAAAAACTCAAAATTTAGCCATAAAACCCAAACATTAGCTAGAAAAACTCAAGAATCAGGTAGAATAACTCGAAAACTAGCCACATAAACCCAAAAATCAGATAGATAAACCCGAAAAATAAGCCATAAAAACCCAAAAATTAGCTAGAAAAACTCAGAAATTAGCCACAAAACCCAAAAATTTGTAGAAAAACCTAAAAATTAGCTATAAAAACTCGTGAAGTAGCTATAAACCCCAAAAATTAGGCATAGAATCCCAAAAATTAGCCATAAAATCCCAAAAATTAGCCATAAAGCCCCAAAAATTAGCTAGAACACTTAAACATTAGCTAGAAAAACTCAAAAATTAGCCATGGAAACCCAAAAATTAGCTATAAAATTCCATAGATTAGCTATGAAACCCATAAATTTTTGGGTTTTATAGCTACTTTTTGGGTTTTTATAGCTAATTTTTGAATTTTTCCGGCTAGTTTTTGGGTTTAATAGCTATTCTTTGAGTTTTTATAGTTTCTATGGCTAGAAAAACTCTAAAAATTAGCTGAAAAAACTCAGAAATTAGCGACAAAAACCCAAAAATTGCTAGAAGAACCTTAAAATTAGATAGAAAAACCTAAAAATTAGCCATAAAACCCAAATATTAGCCATGAAACCCAGAAATTTGCTACAAAACTCAGAAATTAGCAAGAAATACTCAGAAATTAGCCACAAAAACCAATTTTTGGAAAAACCCAGAAATTAGCTTTAAGAACTCAAAAATTGGCTATAAAACCCAAAACTTAGCCAGAAAAACAAAAAATAAGCTAAAACAAACCCAAAAATTAGCTAGATTAACTCGAAAACTAGCCACATAAACCCAAAAATCAGATAGAAAAACCCGAAAAATAAGCCATAAAAACCCAAAAATTAGCTAGAAAAACTCAGAAATTAGCCACAAAATCCAAAAATTTGTAGAAAAACCTAAAAATTAGCTATAAAAACTCGTAAAATAGCTATAAACCCCAAAAATTAGGCATAGAATCCCAAAAATTAGCCATAAAATCCCAAAAATTAGCCATAAAGCCCCAAAAATTAGCTAGAACACTTAAACATTAGCTAGAAAAACTCAAAAATTAGCCATGGAAACCCAAAAATTAGCTATAAAATTCCATAGATTAGCTATGAAACCCATAAATTTTTGGGTTTTATAGCTACTTTTTGGGTTTTTATAGCTAATTTTTGAATTTTTCCGGCTAGTTTTTGGGTTTAATAGCTATTCTTTGAGTTTTTATAGTTTCTATGGCTAGAAAAACTCTAAAAATTAGCTGAAAAAACTCAGAAATTAGCGACAAAAACCCAAAAATTGCTAGAAGAACCTTAAAATTAGATAGAAAAACCTAAAAATTACCCATAAAACCCAAATATTAGCCATGAAACCCAGAAATTTGCTACAAAACTCAGAAATTAGCAAGAAATACTCAGAAATTAGCCACAAAAACCAATTTTTGGAAAAACCCAGAAATTAGCTTTAAGAACTCAAAAATTGGCTATAAAACCCAAAACTTAGCCAGAAAAACAAAAAATAAGCTAAAACAAACCCAAAAATTAGCTAGATTAACTCGAAAACTAGCCACATAAACCCAAAAATCAGATAGAAAAACCCGAAAAATAAGCCATAAAAACCCAAAAATTAGCTAGAAAAACTCAGAAATTAGCCACAAAACCCAAAAATTTGTAGAAAAACCTAAAAATTAGCTATAAAAACTCGTAAAATAGCTATAAACCCCAAAAATTAGGCATAGAATCCCAAAAATTAGCCATAAAATCCCAAAAATTAGCCATAAAGCCCCAAAAATTAGCTAGAACACTTAAACATTAGCTAGAAAAACTCAAAAATTAGCCATGGAAACCCAAAAATTAGCTATAAAATTCCATAGATTAGCTATGAAACCCATAAATTTTTGGGTTTTATAGCTACTTTTTGGGTTTTTATAGCTAATTTTTGAATTTTTCCGGCTAGTTTTTGGGTTTAATAGCTATTCTTTGAGTTTTTATAGTTTCTATGGCTAGAAAAACTCTAAAAATTAGCTGAAAAAACTCAGAAATTAGCGACAAAAACCCAAAAATTGCTAGAAGAACCTTAAAATTAGATAGAAAAACCTAAAAATTAGCCATAAAACCCAAATATTAGCCATGAAACCCAGAAATTTGCTACAAAACTCAGAAATTAGCAAGAAATACTCAGAAATTAGCCACAAAAACCAATTTTTGGAAAAATCCAGAAATTAGCTTTAAGAACTCAAAAATTGGCTATAAAACCCAAAACTTAGCCAGAAAAACAAAAAATAAGCTAAAACAAACCCAAAAATTAGCTAGAATAACTCGAAAACTAGCCATAAAAACCCAAAAATTAGCCATAAAATCCGAAAATTAGCTAGAGAAACTCATAAATTAGCTAGAGAAACTCATAAATTAGCTATGAAACCAAAAAATTTAGCAAAAAAAACTCGAAAATTAGTTAGAAAAACTGAGAAGTTAGCCACAAAAACCCAACAGTCAGCTAGAAAAACTCAGAAATTAGTCACAAAACCCAAAAATTGTTAGAAAAACCCAAAAATTAGCTATAAAAACTAAAAAAATAGCTATAAAACTCATAAATTAGCTATAAAACCTCAAAAATTAGCTAGAGGAACTCATAAATTAGCTAGAGAAACTCAGAAATTAGCTAGAAAAACTCAAAAATCAGCCATAAAAACTCAAAAATTATCTAGAATAACTCGAAAACTAGCCACAGAAACCCAAAAATTAGCCATAAAAACCCAAAAATTAGCAATAAAACTCAAAATTTACCAAGGAAAACTCGAAAATTAGCTAGAAAAATTCGAAAATTAGCTAGAAAAACTCAGAAATTATTCACAAAAACCCAACAGTCAGCTAGAAAAACTCAGAAAATAGTCACAAAACCCAAAAATTGTTAAAAAAACCTAAAAATTAGATATAAAAACTCAAAAAATAGCTATAAAACTCATAAATTAGCTATAAAAACCCAAGAATTAGCTATACAACCCAAATATTAGCTAGAAAACCTCAAAAATTAGCCACAAAAACCCAAAAATTAGCCAAAAAAAACCCGAAAATTAGCTATAAAACCCACAAATTAGCTAGAAAAACTCAACAATTAGCCATATAAACTCAAAAATTAGCCATAAAACCCAAAAATTGTTAGAAAAACCCAAAAATTAGCTGAAAAAACTCAAAAAATAGCTATAAAATTCATAAATTAGCTATAAAAACTCAAAAATTAGCTATACAACCCAAAAATTAGCTATAAAAGCTCAAAAATTAGCCATAAAAACTCAAAAATTAACCATAAAACCCAAACATTAGCTAGAGAAATTCAAGAATCAGGTAGAAAAACTTGGAAAGTAGCCACATAAACCCAAAAATTGCTAGAAAAACCCATCAATTAGCTATAAAAACCCAAAAATTGCAAGAAAACCAAAGAATTAGCTAAAAAACTCAGAAATTAGCCACAAAAACCACTTGTTGGAAAAACCCAGAAATTAGCTTCAAAAACCCAAAAATTAGACATAAAAACCCACAAATTAGCCGTAAAAACCAGAAAATTAGCCATAAAACCCTAAAAATTGTTAGAAAAACTCAACAGTTAGCTATAAAAACTCAAAAATTAGTCATAAAAACTCAAAAATTAGCCTTAAAACCCAAAATTTACCAAGAAAAACTCGAAAATTAGATAGAAAAATTCAAAAATTAGCTGGAAAAACTCAGAAACTAGCCACAAAAACCCAACAGTCAGCTAGAAAAACTCAGAAAATAGTCACAAAACCCAAAAATTGTTAGAAAAACCTGAAAATTAGATATAAAAACCTAAAAATTACCCATAAAACCCAAATATTAGCCATGAAACCCAGAAATTTGCTACAAAACTCAGAAATTAGCAAGAAATACTCAGAAATTAGCCACAAAAACCAATTTTTGGAAAAACCCAGAAATTAGCTTTAAGAACTCAAAAATTGGCTATAAAACCCAAAACTTAGCCAGAAAAACAAAAAATAAGCTAAAACAAACCCAAAAATTAGCTAGATTAACTCGAAAACTAGCCACATAAACCCAAAAATCAGATAGAAAAACCCGAAAAATAAGCCATAAAAACCCAAAAATTAGCTAGAAAAACTCAGAAATTAGCCACAAAACCCAAAAATTTGTAGAAAAACCTAAAAATTAGCTATAAAAACTCGTAAAATAGCTATAAACCCCAAAAATTAGGCATAGAATCCCAAAAATTAGCCATAAAATCCCAAAAATTAGCCATAAAGCCCCAAAAATTAGCTAGAACACTTAAACATTAGCTAGAAAAACTCAAAAATTAGCCATGGAAACCCAAAAATTAGCTATAAAATTCCATAGATTAGCTATGAAACCCATAAATTTTTGGGTTTTATAGCTACTTTTTGGGTTTTTATAGCTAATTTTTGAATTTTTCCGGCTAGTTTTTGGGTTTAATAGCTATTCTTTGAGTTTTTATAGTTTCTATGGCTAGAAAAACTCTAAAAATTAGCTGAAAAAACTCAGAAATTAGCGACAAAAACCCAAAAATTGCTAGAAGAACCTTAAAATTGGATAGAAAAACCTAAAAATTAGCCATAAAACCCAAATATTAGCCATGAAACCCAGAAATTTGCTACAAAACTCAGAAATTAGCAAGAAATACTCAGAAATTAGCCACAAAAACCAATTTTTGGAAAAACCCAGAAATTAGCTTTAAGAACTCAAAAATTGGCTATAAAACCCAAAACTTAGCCAGAAAAACAAAAAATAAGCTAAAACAAACCCAAAAATTAGCTAGAATAACTCGAAAACTAGCCATAAAAACCCAAAAATTAGCCATAAAACTCAAAATTTACCAAGGAAAACTCGAAAATTAGCTAGAAAAATTCGAAAATTAGCTAGAAAAACTCAGAAATTAGCCACAAAACCCAAAAATTGTTAGAAAAACCCAAAAATTGGATATAAAAACTCAAAAATTAGCCATAAAAACCCAAAAATTAGACATAAAATCCGAAAATTAGATAGAGAAACTCATAAATTAGCTAGAGACACTCAGAAATTGGCTAGAAAAACTCAAAATTTAGCCATAGGACCCAAACATTAGCTAGAAAAACTCAAGAATCAGAAAACCCAAAAATTAGCCATAAAACCCAAATATTAGCCATGAAACCCAGAAATTAGCTACAAAACTCAGAAATTAGGTAGAAAAACTCAGAAATTAGCCACAAAAACCAATTGTTGGAAAAACCCAGAAATTAGCTTTAAGAACTCAAAAATTGGCTATAAAACCCAAAACTTAGCCAGAAAAACAAAAAATAAGCTAAAAAAACCCAAAAATTAGCTAGAATAACTCAAAAACTAGCCATAAAAATCCAAAAATTAGCAATAAAACTCAAAAGTTAGCTAGAGAAACTCAACAATTAGCCATAAGAACTCAAAAATTAGCCACAAAAACTCAAAAATTAGCCATAAAACCCAAAATTTACCAAGAAAAACTCGAAAATTAGCTAGAAAAATTCAAAAATTAGCTAGAAAAACTCAGAAATTAGCCACAAAAACCCAACAGTCAGCTAGAAAAACTCAGAAAATAGTCACAAAACCCAAAAATTGTTAGAAAAACTCAAAAAATAGCTATAAAACTCATAAATTAGCTATAAAAACCCAAGAATTAGCTATACAACCCAAATATTAGCTAGAAAACCTCAAAAATTAGCCATAAAAACCCAAAAATCAGCCATAAAATCCGAAAGTTAGCTAGAGAAACTCATAAATTAGCCACAAAACCCAAAAATTGGTAGAAAAACCTAAAAATTAGCTATAAAAACTCTTAAAATAGCTATAAAACCCAAAAATTAGCCATATAAACCCAAAAATTAGCCATAAAAACCCAAAAATTAGCCATAAAAACCCAAAAATTAGCTAGAACACTCAAACATTAGCTAGAAAAACTCGAAAATTAGCCACAAAACCCAAAAATTGGTAGAAAAACCTAAAAATTAGCTATAGAAACTCTTAAAATAGCTATAAAACCCAAAAATTAGCCATATAAACCCAAAAATTAGCCATAAAAACCCAAAAATTAGCCATAAAAACCCAAAAATTAGCTAGAACACTCAAACATTAGCTAGAAAAACTCGAAAATTAGCCATAAAAACTCAAAAATTAGCCTTGAAACCCAAAATTTACCAAGAAAAACTCGAAAATTAGATAGAAAAATTCAAAAATTAGCTAGAAAAACTCAGAAATTAGCCACAAAAACCCAACAGTCAGCTAGAAAAACTCAGAAAATAGTCACAAAACCCAAAAATTGTTAGAAAAACCTGAAAATTAGATATAAAAACTCAAAAAATAGCTATAAAACTCATACATTAGCTATAAAAACCCAAGAATTAGCTATACAACCCAAAAATTAGCTAGAATACCTCAAAAATTAGCCATAAAAACCCAAAAATTAGCCATAAAATCCGAAAATTAGCTAGAGAAACTCATAAATTAGCTAGAGAAACTCATAAATTAGCTATGAAACCAAAAAATTTAGCAAAAAAAACTCGAAAATTAGTTAGAAAAACTGAGAAGTTAGCCACAAAAACCCAACAGTCAGCTAGAAAAACTCAGAAATTAGTCACAAAACCCAAAAATTGTTAGAAAAACCCAAAAATTAGCTATAAAAACTAAAAAAATAGCTATAAAACTCATAAATTAGCTATAAAACCTCAAAAATTAGCTAGAGGAACTCATAAATTAGCTAGAGAAACTCAGAAATTAGCTAGAAAAACTCAAAAATCAGCCATAAAAACTCAAAAATTATCTAGAATAACTCGAAAACTAGCCACAGAAACCCAAAAATTAGCCATAAAAACCCAAAAATTAGCAATAAAACTCAAAATTTACCAAGGAAAACTCGAAAATTAGCTAGAAAAATTCGAAAATTAGCTAGAAAAACTCAGAAATTATTCACAAAAACCCAACAGTCAGCTAGAAAAACTCAGAAAATAGTCACAAAACCCAAAAATTGTTAAAAAAACCTAAAAATTAGATATAAAAACTCAAAAAATATCTATAAAACTCATAAATTAGCTATAAAAACCCAAGAATTAGCTATACAACCCAAATATTAGCTAGAAAACCTCAAAAATTAGCCACAAAAACCCAAAAATTAGCCAAAAAAAACCCGAAAATTAGCTATAAAACCCACAAATTAGCTAGAAAAACTCAACAATTAGCCATATAAACTCAAAAATTAGCCATAAAACCCAAAAATTGTTAGAAAAACCCAAAAATTAGCTGAAAAAACTCAAAAAATAGCTATAAAATTCATAAATTAGCTATAAAAACTCAAAAATTAGCTATACAACCCAAAAATTAGCTATAAAAGCTCAAAAATTAGCCATAAAAACTCAAAAATTAACCATAAAACCCAAACATTAGCTAGAGAAATTCAAGAATCAGGTAGAAAAACTTGGAAAGTAGCCACATAAACCCAAAAATTGCTAGAAAAACCCATCAATTAGCTATAAAAACCCAAAAATTGCAAGAAAACCAAAGAATTAGCTAAAAAACTCAGAAATTAGCCACAAAAACCACTTGTTGGAAAAACCCAGAAATTAGCTTCAAAAACCCAAAAATTAGACATAAAAACCCACAAATTAGCCGTAAAAACCAGAAAATTAGCCATAAAACCCTAAAAATTGTTAGAAAAACTCAACAGTTAGCTATAAAAACTCAAAAATTAGTCATAAAAACTCAAAAATTAGCCTTAAAACCCAAAATTTACCAAGAAAAACTCGAAAATTAGATAGAAAAATTCAAAAATTAGCTGGAAAAACTCAGAAACTAGCCACAAAAACCCAACAGTCAGCTAGAAAAACTCAGAAAATAGTCACAAAACCCAAAAATTGTTAGAAAAACCTGAAAATTAGATATAAAAACTCAAAAAATAGCTATAAAACTCATACATTAGCTATAAAAACCCAAGAATTAGCTATACAACCCAAAAAGTAGCTAGAATACCTCAAAAATTAGCCATGAAACCCAAAAATTAGCCATAAAATCCGAAAATCAGATAGAAAAACCTAAAAAATAAGCCATAAAAACCCAAAAATTAGCTAGAAAAACTCAGAAATTAGCCACAAAACCCAAAAATTTGTAGAAAAACCTAAAAATTAGCTATAAAAACTCGTAAAATAGCTATAAAACCCAAAAATTAGCCATAGAATCCCAAAAATTAGCCATAAAGCCCCAAAAATTAGCTAGAACACTTAAACATTAGCTAGAAAAACTCAAAAATTAGCCATGGAAACCCAAAAATTAGCTTTAAAATTCCAAAGATTAGCTATGAAACCCATAAATTTTTGGGTTTTATAGCTACTTTTTGGGTTTTTATAGCTAATTTTTGAATTTTTCTGGCTAGTTTTTGGGTTTAATAGCTATTCTTTGAGTTTTTATAGTTTCTATGGCTAGAAAAACTAGCTGAAAAAACTCAGAAATTAGCGACAAAAACCCAAAAATTGCTAGAAGAACCTTAAAATTAGCTAGAAAAACCTGAAAATTAGCCATAAAACCCAAATATTAGCCATGAAACCCAGAAATTTGCTACAAAACTCAGAAATTAGCTAGAAAAACTCAGAAATCAGCCACAAAAACCAATTGTTGGAAAAAAATTAGCTATAAAAGCTCAAAAATTAGCCATAAAAACTCAAAAATTAACCATAAAACCCAAACATTAGCTAGAGAAACCCAAAAATTGCAAGAAAACCAAAGAATTAGCTAGAAAAACTCAGAAATTAGCCACAAAAACCACTTGTTGGAAAAACCCAGAAATTAGCTTCAAAAACCCAAAAATTAGACATAAAAACCCACAAATTAGCCGTAAAAACCAGAAAATTAGCCATAAAACCCTAAAAATTGTTAGAAAAACCCAACAGTTAGCTATAAAAACTCAGAAATTAGCCACAAAAACCCAACAGTCAGCTAGAAAAACTCAGAAAATAGTCACAAAACCCAAAAATTGTTAGAAAAACCTGAAAATTAGATATAAAAACTCAAAAAATAGCTATAAAACTCATACATTAGCTATAAAAACCCAAGAATTAGCTATACAACCCAAAAATTAGCTAGAATACCTCAAAAATTAGCCATAAAAACCCAAAAATTAGCCATAAAATCCGAAAATTAGCTAGAGAAACTCATAAATTAGCTAGAGAAACTCATAAATTAGCTATGAAACCAAAAAATTTAGCAAAAAAAACTCGAAAATTAGTTAGAAAAACTGAGAAGTTAGCCACAAAAACCCAACAGTCAGCTAGAAAAACTCAGAAATTAGTCACAAAACCCAAAAATTGTTAGAAAAACCCAAAAATTAGCTATAAAAACTAAAAAAATAGCTATAAAACTCAAAAATTAGCCATAAAAACTCAAAAATTAGCCACAAAAAGTCAAAAATTAGACATAAAAACCAAAAAATTAGCCATAAAACCCTAAAAATTGTTAGCAAATCCCAACAGTTAGCTATAAAGACTCAAAAAATAGGTATAAAACCCAGACATTAGCTAGGAAAACTCAAAAATTAGCCATAAAAACTCAAAAATTAGCCTTGAAACCCAAAATTTACCAAGAAAAACTCGAAAATTAGATAGAAAAATTCAAAAATTAGCTAGAAAAACTCAGAAATTAGCCACAAAAACCCAACAGTCAGCTAGGAAAACTCAGAAAATAGTCACAAAACCCAAAAATTGTTAGAAAAACCTGAAAATTAGATATAAAAACTCAAAAAATAGCTATAAAACTCATACATTAGCTTTAAAAACCCAAGAATTAGCTATACAACCCAAAAATTAGCTAGAATACCTCAAAAATTAGCCATAAAAACCCAAAAATTAGCCATAAAATCCGAAAATTAGCTAGAGAAACTCATAAATTAGCTAGAGAAACTCATAAATTAGCTATGAAACCAAAAAATTTAGCAAAAAAAACTCGAAAATTAGTTAGAAAAACTGAGAAGTTAGCCACAAAAACCCAACAGTCAGCTAGAAAAACTCAGAAATTAGTCACAAAACCCAAAAATTGTTAGAAAAACCCAAAAATTAGCTATAAAAACTAAAAAAATAGCTATAAAACTCATAAATTAGCTATAAAACCTCAAAAATTAGCTAGAGGAACTCATAAATTAGCTAGAGAAACTCAGAAATTAGCTAGAAAAACTCAAAAATCAGCCATAAAAACTCAAAAATTATCTAGAATAACTCGAAAACTAGCCACAGAAACCCAAAAATTAGCCATAAAAACCCAAAAATTAGCAATAAAACTCAAAATTTACCAAGGAAAACTCGAAAATTAGCTAGAAAAATTCGAAAATTAGCTAGAAAAACTCAGAAATTAGTCACAAAAACCCAACAGTCAGCTAGAAAAACTCAGAAAATAGTCACAAAACCCAAAAATTGTTAAAAAAAACCTAAAAATTAGATATAAAAACTCAAAAAATAGCTATAAAACTCATAAATTAGCAATAAAAACCCAAGAATTAGCTATACAACCCAAATATTAGCTAGAAAACCTCAAAAATTAGCCACAAAAACCCAAAAATTAGCCAAAAAAACCCGAAAATTAGCTATAAAACCCACAAATTAGCTAGAAAAACTCAACAATTAGCCATATAAACTCAAAAATTAGCCATAAAACCCAAAAATTGTTAGAAAAACCCAAAAATTAGCTGAAAAAACTCAAAAAATAGCTATAAAATTCATAAATTAGCTATAAAAACTCAAAAATTAGCTATACAACCCAAAAATTAGCTATAAAAGCTCAAAAATTAGCCATAAAAACTCAAAAATTAACCATAAAACCCAAACATTAGCTAGAGAAATTCAAGAATCAGGTAGAAAAACTTGGAAAGTAGCCACATAAACCCAAAAATTGCTAGAAAAACCCATCAATTAGCTATAAAAACCCAAAAATTGCAAGAAAACCAAAGAATTAGCTAAAAAACTCAGAAATTAGCCACAAAAACCACTTGTTGGAAAAACCCAGAAATTAGCTTCAAAAACCCAAAAATTAGACATAAAAACCCACAAATTAGCCGTAAAAACCAGAAAATTAGCCATAAAACCCTAAAAATTGTTAGAAAAACTCAACAGTTAGCTATAAAAACTCAAAAATTAGTCATAAAAACTCAAAAATTAGCCTTAAAACCCAAAATTTACCAAGAAAAACTCGAAAATTAGATAGAAAAATTCAAAAATTAGCTGGAAAAACTCAGAAACTAGCCACAAAAACCCAACAGTCAGCTAGAAAAACTCAGAAAATAGTCACAAAACCCAAAAATTGTTAGAAAAACCTGAAAATTAGATATAAAAACTCAAAAAATAGCTATAAAACTCATACATTAGCTATAAAAACCCAAGAATTAGCTATACAACCCAAAAAGTAGCTAGAATACCTCAAAAATTAGCCATGAAACCCAAAAATTAGCCATAAAATCCGAAAATCAGATAGAAAAACCTAAAAAATAAGCCATAAAAACCCAAAAATTAGCTAGAAAAACTCAGAAATTAGCCACAAAACCCAAAAATTTGTAGAAAAACCTAAAAATTAGCTATAAAAACTCGTAAAATAGCTATAAAACCCAAAAATTAGCCATAGAATCCCAAAAATTAGCCATAAAGCCCCAAAAATTAGCTAGAACACTTAAACATTAGCTAGAAAAACTCAAAAATTAGCCATGGAAACCCAAAAATTAGCTTTAAAATTCCAAAGATTAGCTATGAAACCCATAAATTTTTGGGTTTTATAGCTACTTTTTGGGTTTTTATAGCTAATTTTTGAATTTTTCTGGCTAGTTTTTGGGTTTAATAGCTATTCTTTGAGTTTTTATAGTTTCTATGGCTAGAAAAACTAGCTGAAAAAACTCAGAAATTAGCGACAAAAACCCAAAAATTGCTAGAAGAACCTTAAAATTAGCTAGAAAAACCTGAAAATTAGCCATAAAACCCAAATATTAGCCATGAAACCCAGAAATTTGCTACAAAACTCAGAAATTAGCTAGAAAAACTCAGAAATCAGCCACAAAAACCAATTGTTGGAAAAAAATTAGCTATAAAAGCTCAAAAATTAGCCATAAAAACTCAAAAATTAACCATAAAACCCAAACATTAGCTAGAGAAACCCAAAAATTGCAAGAAAACCAAAGAATTAGCTAGAAAAACTCAGAAATTAGCCACAAAAACCACTTGTTGGAAAAACCCAGAAATTAGCTTCAAAAACCCAAAAATTAGACATAAAAACCCACAAATTAGCCGTAAAAACCAGAAAATTAGCCATAAAACCCTAAAAATTGTTAGAAAAACCCAACAGTTAGCTATAAAAACTCAGAAATTAGCCACAAAAACCCAACAGTCAGCTAGAAAAACTCAGAAAATAGTCACAAAACCCAAAAATTGTTAGAAAAACCTGAAAATTAGATATAAAAACTCAAAAAATAGCTATAAAACTCATACATTAGCTATAAAAACCCAAGAATTAGCTATACAACCCAAAAATTAGCTAGAATACCTCAAAAATTAGCCATAAAAACCCAAAAATTAGCCATAAAATCCGAAAATTAGCTAGAGAAACTCATAAATTAGCTAGAGAAACTCATAAATTAGCTATGAAACCAAAAAATTTAGCAAAAAAAACTCGAAAATTAGTTAGAAAAACTGAGAAGTTAGCCACAAAAACCCAACAGTCAGCTAGAAAAACTCAGAAATTAGTCACAAAACCCAAAAATTGTTAGAAAAACCCAAAAATTAGCTATAAAAACTAAAAAAATAGCTATAAAACTCAAAAATTAGCCATAAAAACTCAAAAATTAGCCACAAAAAGTCAAAAATTAGACATAAAAACCAAAAAATTAGCCATAAAACCCTAAAAATTGTTAGCAAATCCCAACAGTTAGCTATAAAGACTCAAAAAATAGGTATAAAACCCAGACATTAGCTAGGAAAACTCAAAAATTAGCCATAAAAACTCAAAAATTAGCCTTGAAACCCAAAATTTACCAAGAAAAACTCGAAAATTAGATAGAAAAATTCAAAAATTAGCTAGAAAAACTCAGAAATTAGCCACAAAAACCCAACAGTCAGCTAGGAAAACTCAGAAAATAGTCACAAAACCCAAAAATTGTTAGAAAAACCTGAAAATTAGATATAAAAACTCAAAAAATAGCTATAAAACTCATACATTAGCTTTAAAAACCCAAGAATTAGCTATACAACCCAAAAATTAGCTAGAATACCTCAAAAATTAGCCATAAAAACCCAAAAATTAGCCATAAAATCCGAAAATTAGCTAGAGAAACTCATAAATTAGCTAGAGAAACTCATAAATTAGCTATGAAACCAAAAAATTTAGCAAAAAAAACTCGAAAATTAGTTAGAAAAACTGAGAAGTTAGCCACAAAAACCCAACAGTCAGCTAGAAAAACTCAGAAATTAGTCACAAAACCCAAAAATTGTTAGAAAAACCCAAAAATTAGCTATAAAAACTAAAAAAATAGCTATAAAACTCATAAATTAGCTATAAAACCTCAAAAATTAGCTAGAGGAACTCATAAATTAGCTAGAGAAACTCAGAAATTAGCTAGAAAAACTCAAAAATCAGCCATAAAAACTCAAAAATTATCTAGAATAACTCGAAAACTAGCCACAGAAACCCAAAAATTAGCCATAAAAACCCAAAAATTAGCAATAAAACTCAAAATTTACCAAGGAAAACTCGAAAATTAGCTAGAAAAATTCGAAAATTAGCTAGAAAAACTCAGAAATTAGTCACAAAAACCCAACAGTCAGCTAGAAAAACTCAGAAAATAGTCACAAAACCCAAAAATTGTTAAAAAAACCTAAAAATTAGATATAAAAACTCAAAAAATAGCTATAAAACTCATAAATTAGCAATAAAAACCCAAGAATTAGCTATACAACCCAAATATTAGCTAGAAAACCTCAAAAATTAGCCACAAAAACCCAAAAATTAGCCAAAAAAACCCGAAAATTAGCTATAAAACCCACAAATTAGCTAGAAAAACTCAACAATTAGCCATATAAACTCAAAAATTAGCCATAAAACCCAAAAATTGTTAGAAAAACCCAAAAATTAGCTGAAAAAACTCAAAAAATAGCTATAAAATTCATAAATTAGCTATAAAAACTAAAAAAATAGCTATAAAACTCATAAATTAGCTATAAAACCTCAAAAATTAGCTAGAGGAACTCATAAATTAGCTAGAGAAACTCAGAAATTAGCTAGAAAAACTCAAAAATCAGCCATAAAAACTCAAAAATTATCTAGAATAACTCGAAAACTAGCCACAGAAACCCAAAAATTAGCCATAAAAACCCAAAAATTAGCAATAAAACTCAAAATTTACCAAGGAAAACTCGAAAATTAGCTAGAAAAATTCGAAAATTAGCTAGAAAAACTCAGAAATTAGTCACAAAAACCCAACAGTCAGCTAGAAAAACTCAGAAAATAGTCACAAAACCCAAAAATTGTTAAAAAAACCTAAAAATTAGATATAAAAACTCAAAAAATAGCTATAAAACTCATAAATTAGCTATAAAAACCCAAGAATTAGCTATACAACCCAAATATTAGCTAGAAAACCTCAAAAATTAGCCACAAAAACCCAAAAATTAGCCAAAAAAACCCGAAAATCAGCTATAAAACCCACAAATTAGCTAGAAAAACTCAACAATTAGCCATATAAACTCAAAAATTAGCCATAAAACCCAAAAATTGTTAGAAAAACCCAAAAATTAGCTGAAAAAACTCAAAAAATAGCTATAAAATTCATAAATTAGCTATAAAAACTCAAAAATTAGCTATACAACCCAAAAATTAGCTATAAAAGCTCAAAAATTAGCCATAAAAACTCAAAAATTAACCATAAAACCCAAACATTAGCTAGAGAAATTCAAGAATCAGGTAGAAAAACTTGGAAAGTAGCCACATAAACCCAAAAATTGCTAGAAAAACCCATCAATTAGCTATAAAAACCCAAAAATTGCAAGAAAACCAAAGAATTAGCTAAAAAACTCAGAAATTAGCCACAAAAACCACTTGTTGGAAAAACCCAGAAATTAGCTTCAAAAACCCAAAAATTAGACATAAAAACCCACAAATTAGCCGTAAAAACCAGAAAATTAGCCATAAAACCCTAAAAATTGTTAGAAAAACTCAACAGTTAGCTATAAAAACTCAAAAATTAGTCATAAAAACTCAAAAATTAGCCTTAAAACCCAAAATTTACCAAGAAAAACTCGAAAATTAGATAGAAAAATTCAAAAATTAGCTGGAAAAACTCAGAAACTAGCCACAAAAACCCAACAGTCAGCTAGAAAAACTCAGAAAATAGTCACAAAACCCAAAAATTGTTAGAAAA
Organism: Diorhabda sublineata; assembly: GCF_026230105.1. Lineage (NCBI taxonomy): Eukaryota > Metazoa > Arthropoda > Insecta > Coleoptera > Chrysomelidae > Diorhabda > Diorhabda sublineata. Next base: position 20,686,147 of record NC_079483.1, on the reverse strand, counting down.
ACCTGAAAATTAGATATAAAAACTCAAAAAATAGCTATAAAACTCATACATTAGCTATAAAAACCCAAGAATTAGCTATACAACCCAAAAAGTAGCTAGAATACCTCAAAAATTAGCCATGAAACCCAAAAATTAGCCATAAAATCCGAAAATCAGATAGAAAAACCTAAAAAATAAGCCATAAAAACCCAAAAATTAGCTAGAAAAACTCAGAAATTAGCCACAAAACCCAAAAATTTGTAGAAAAACCTAAAAATTAGCTATAAAAACTCGTAAAATAGCTATAAAACCCAAAAATTAGCCATAGAATCCCAAAAATTAGCCATAAAATCCCAAAAATTAGCCATAAAGCCCCAAAAATTAGCTAGAACACTTAAACATTAGCTAGAAAAACTCAAAAATTAGCCATGGAAACCCAAAAATTAGCTTTAAAATTCCAAAGATTAGCTATGAAACCCATAAATTTTTGGGTTTTATAGCTACTTTTTGGGTTTTTATAGCTAATTTTTGAATTTTTCTGGCTAGTTTTTGGGTTTAATAGCTATTCTTTGAGTTTTTATAGTTTCTATGGCTAGAAAAACTAGCTGAAAAAACTCAGAAATTAGCGACAAAAACCCAAAAATTGCTAGAAGAACCTTAAAATTAGCTAGAAAAACCTGAAAATTAGCCATAAAACCCAAATATTAGCCATGAAACCCAGAAATTTGCTACAAAACTCAGAAATTAGCTAGAAAAACTCAGAAATCAGCCACAAAAACCAATTGTTGGAAAAAAATTAGCTATAAAAGCTCAAAAATTAGCCATAAAAACTCAAAAATTAACCATAAAACCCAAACATTAGCTAGAGAAACCCAAAAATTGCAAGAAAACCAAAGAATTAGCTAGAAAAACTCAGAAATTAGCCACAAAAACCACTTGTTGGAAAAACCCAGAAATTAGCTTCAAAAACCCAAAAATTAGACATAAAAACCCACAAATTAGCCGTAAAAACCAGAAAATTAGCCATAAAACCCTAAAAATTGTTAGAAAAACCCAACAGTTAGCTATAAAAACTCAGAAATTAGCCACAAAAACCCAACAGTCAGCTAGAAAAACTCAGAAAATAGTCACAAAACCCAAAAATTGTTAGAAAAACCTGAAAATTAGATATAAAAACTCAAAAAATAGCTATAAAACTCATACATTAGCTATAAAAACCCAAGAATTAGCTATACAACCCAAAAATTAGCTAGAATACCTCAAAAATTAGCCATGAAACCCAAAAATTAGCCATAAAATCCGAAAATCAGATAGAAAAACCCAAAAAATAAGCCATAAAAACCCAAAAATTAGCTAGAAAAACTCAGAAATTAGCCACAAAACCCAAAAATTTGTAGAAAAACCTAAAAATTAGCTATAAAAACTCGTAAAATAGCTATAAAACCCAAAAATTAGCCATAGAATCCCAAAAATTAGCCATAAAATCCCAAAAATTAGCCATAAAGCCCCAAAAATTAGCTAGAACACTTAAACATTAGCTAGAAAAACTCAAAAATTAGCCATGGAAACCCAAAAATTAGCTATAAAATTTCAAAGATTAGCTATGAAACCCATAAATTTTTGGGTTTTATAGCTACTTTTTGGGTTTTTATAGCTAATTTTTGAATTTTTCTGGCTAGTTTTTGGGAATAATAGCTATTCTTTGAGTTTTTATAGTTTCTATGGCTAGAAAAACTAGCTGAAAAAACTCAGAAATTAGCGACAAAAACCCAAAAATTGCTAGAAGAACCTTAAAATTAGCTAGAAAAACCTGAAAATTAGCCATAAAACCCAAATATTAGCCATGAAACCCAGAAATTTGCTACAAAACTCAGAAATTAGCTAGAAAAACTCAGAAATCAGCCACAAAAACCAATTGTTGGAAAAAAATTAGCTATAAAAGCTCAAAAATTAGCCATAAAAACTCAAAAATTAACCATAAAACCCAAACATTAGCTAGAGAAACCCAAAAATTGCAAGAAAACCAAAGAATTAGCTAGAAAAACTCAGAAATTAGCCACAAAAACCACTTGTTGGAAAAACCCAGAAATTAGCTTCAAAAACCCAAAAATTAGACATAAAAACCCACAAATTAGCCGTAAAAACCAGAAAATTAGCCATAAAACCCTAAAAATTGTTAGAAAAACCCAACAGTTAGCTATAAAAACTCAGAAATTAGCCACAAAAACCCAACAGTCAGCTAGAAAAACTCAGAAAATAGTCACAAAACCCAAAAATTGTTAGAAAAACCTGAAAATGAGATATAAAATCTCAAAAAATAGCTATAAAACTCATACATTAGCTATAAAAACCCAAGAATTAGCTATACAACCCAAAAATTAGCTAGAATACCTCAAAAATTAGCCATAAAAACCCAAAAATTAGCCATAAAATCCGAAAATCAGATAGAAAAACCCAAAAAATAAGCCATAAAAACCCAAAAATTAGCTAGAAAAACTCAGAAATTAGCCACAAAACCCAAAAATTTGTAGAAAAACCTAAAAATTAGCTATAAAAACTCGTAAAATAGCTATAAAACCCAAAAATTAGCCATAGAAACCCTAATATTAGCCATAAAATCCCAAAAATTAGCCATAAAGCCCCAAAAATTAGCTAGAACACTTAAACATTAGCTAGAAAAACTCAAAAATTAGCCATGGAAACCCAAAAATTAGCTATAAAATTCCAAAAATTAGCTATGAAACCCGTAAATTTTTGGGTTTTATAGCTACTTTTTGGGTTTTTATAGCTAATTTTTGAATTTTTCTGGCTAGTTTTTGGGTTTAATAGCTATTCTTTGAGTTTTTATAGTTTCTATGGCTAGAAAAACTCTAAAAATTAGCTGAAAAAACTCAGAAAGTAGCGACAAAAACCCAAAAATTGCTAGAAGAACCTTAAAATTAGCTAGAAAAACCTGAAAATTAGCCATAAAACCCAAATATTAGCCATGAAACCCAGAAATTTGCTACAAAACTCAGAAATTAGCTAGAAAAACTAAGAAATTAGCCACAAAAACCAATTGTTGGAAAAACCCAGAAATTAGCTTTAAGAACTCGGAAATTGGCTATAAAACCCAAAACTTAGCCAGAAAAACAAAAAATAAGCTAAAAAAAACCCAAAAATTAGCTAGAATAACTCGAAAACTAGCCATAAAAACCCAAAAATTAGCCATAAAACTCAAAATTAGCTAGAGAAACTCAACAATTAGCCATAAAAACTCAAAAATTAGCCACAAAAACTCAAAAATTAGCCATAAAAACTCAAAAATTAGCCACAAAAACTCAAAAATTAGACATAAAAACCCACAAATTAGCCGTAAAAACCAAAAAATTAGCCATAAAACCCTAAAAATTGTTAGCAAATCCCAACAGTTAGCTATAAAACCCAGAAATTAGCTAGGAAAACTCAAAAATTAGCCATAAAAACTCAAAAATTAGCTATGAAACCAAAAAATTTAGCAAAAAAAACTCGAAAATTAGTTAGAAAAACTGAGAAGTTAGCCACAAAAACCCAACAGTCAGCTAGAAAAACTCAGAAATTAGTCACAAAACCCAAAAATTGTTAGAAAAACCCAAAAATTAGCTATAAAAACTAAAAAAATAGATATAAAACTCATAAATTAGCTATAAAACCTCAAAAATTAGCTAGAGGAACTCATAAATTAGCTAGAGAAACTCAGAAATTAGCTAGAAAAACTCAAAAATCAGCCATAAAAACTCAAAAATTATCTAGAATAACTCGAAAACTAGCCACAGAAACCCAAAAATTAGCCATAAAAACCCAAAAATTAGCAATAAAACTCAAAAGTTAGCTAGAGAAACTCAACAATTAGCCATAAGAACTCAAAAATTAGCCACAAAAACTCAAAAATTAGCCATAAAACCCAAAATTTACCAAGAAAAACTCGAAAATTAGCTAGAAAAATTCAAAAATTAGCTAGAAAAACTCAGAAATTAGCCACAAAAACCCAACAGTCAGCTAGAAAAACTCAGAAAATAGTCACAAAACCCAAAAATTGTTAGAAAAACTCAAAAATTAGATATAAAAACTCAAAAAATAGCTATAAAACTCATAAATTAGCTTCAAAAAAACCCAAGAATTAGCTATACAACCCAAAAATTAGCTAGAAAACCTCAAAAATTAGGCATAAAAACACAAAAATTAGCCATATAATCCGAAAATTAGCTAGAGAAACTCATAAATTAGCTAGAGACACTCAGAAATTAGCTAGAAAAACTCAAAAATTAGCCACAAAAACCCATAAATTGGCTAGAAAAACTCAAAATTTAGCCATAAAACCCAAACATTAGCTAGAAAAACTCAAGAATCAGGTAGATAAACTTGGAAATTAGCCACATAAACCCAAAAATTGCTAGAAAAACCCATCAATTAGCTAGAAAAACCCAAAAATTTGCTCGATAAACCCAGAAATTAGCCATTAAAACCTAAAAATTAGCCAGAAAAACTCAAAAATTAGCCACAAAAACCCAAATATTGCTAGAAAACCCAAAAATCAGATAGAAAAATCGAAAAAATAAGCCATAAAAATCCAAAAAAATGAGCTAGAAAAACTCAGAAAATAGCCACAAAACCCAAAAATTGGTAAAAAAACCTAAAAATTAGCTATAAAAACTCGTAAAATAGCTATAAAACCCAGAAATTAGCCATAGAAACCCAAAAATTAGCCATAAAAACCCAAAAATTAGCCATAAAAACCCAAAAATTAGCTAGAACACTCAAACATTAGCTAGAAAAACTCGAAAATTAGCCATGAAAACCCAAAAATTAGCTATAAAATTCCAAAGATCAGCTATGAAACCCATGAATTTTTGGGTTTTATAGCTACTTTTTGGGTTTTTATAGCTAATTTTTGGGTTTTTATAGCAATTTTTGGGTTTTTATGGCTAATTTTTGAGTTTATCTAACTAATGTCCAAGTTTTCTGGCTAATTTTCGGATTTTATGGCCAAAGTTTGGGTTTTTCCAGCTAATTTTTGAATTTTTCTGGTTAATTTTTGGGTTTAATAGCTATTCTTTGAGTTTTTATAGTTTCTATAGCTAGAAAAACTCTAAAAATTAGCTAGAAAAACTCAGAAATTAGCCACAAAAACCCAAAAATTGCTAGAAGAACCCGAAAATCAGCTAGAAAAACCGAAAAATTAGCCATAAAACCCAGAAATTAGCTATAAAACTCAGAAATTAGATATAAAAACCCAAGAATTAGCTATACAACCCAAATATTAGCTAGAAAACCTCAAAAATTAGCCATAAAAACCCAAAAATTAGCCATGAAATCCGAAAATTAGCTAGAGAAACTCATAAATTAGCTAGGGACACTCAGAAATTAGCTAGAAAAACTCAAAATTAGCCACAAAAACCCATAAATTGGCTAGAAAAACTCAAAATTTAGCCATAAAACCCAAACATTAGCTAGAAAAATCAAGAATCAGGTAGAATAACTCGAAAACTAGCCACATAAACTCAAAAATCAGATAGAAAAACCCGAAAAATAAGCCATAAAAACCCAAAAATTAGCTAGAAAAACTCAGAAATTAGCCACAAAACCCAAAAATTTGTAGAAAAACCTGAAAATTAGCCATAAAAACTCGTAAAATAGCTATAAACCCCAAAAATTAGGCATAGAAACCCTAATATTAGCCATAAAATCCCAAAAATTAGCCATAAAGCCCCAAAAATTAGCTAGAACACTTAAACATTAGCTAGAAAAACTCAAAAATTAGCCATGGAAACCCAAAAATTAGCTATAAAATTCCAAAAATTAGCTATGAAACCCGTAAATTTTTGGGTTTTATAGCTACTTTTTGGGTTTTTATAGCTAATTTTTGAATTTTTCTGGCTAGTTTTTGGGTTTAATAGCTATTCTTTGAGTTTTTATAGTTTCTATGGCTAGAAAAACTCTAAAAATTAGCTGAAAAAACTCAGAAAGTAGCGACAAAAACCCAAAAATTGCTAGAAGAACCTTAAAATTAGCTAGAAAAACCTGAAAATTAGCCATAAAACCCAAATATTAGCCATGAAACCCAGAAATTTGCTACAAAACTCAGAAATTAGCTAGAAAAACTAAGAAATTAGCCACAAAAACCAATTGTTGGAAAAACCCAGAAATTAGCTTTAAGAACTCGGAAATTGGCTATAAAACCCAAAACTTAGCCAGAAAAACAAAAAATAAGCTAAAAAAAACCCAAAAATTAGCTAGAATAACTCGAAAACTAGCCATAAAAACCCAAAAATTAGCCATAAAACTCAAAATTAGCTAGAGAAACTCAACAATTAGCCATAAAAACTCGAAAATTAGCCACAAAAACTCAAAAATTAGCCATAAAAACTCAAAAATTAGCCACAAAAACTCAAAAATTAGACATAAAAACCCACAAATTAGCCGTAAAAACCAAAAAATTAGCCATAAAACCCTAAAAATTGTTAGCAAATCCCAACAGTTAGCTATAAAAACTCAAAAAATAGCTATAAAACCCAGAAATTAGCTAGGAAAACTCAAAAATTAGCCATAAAAACTCAAAAATTAGCTATGAAACCAAAAAATTTAGCAAAAAAAACTCGAAAATTAGTTAGAAAAACTGAGAAGTTAGCCACAAAAACCCAACAGTCAGCTAGAAAAACTCAGAAATTAGTCACAAAACCCAAAAATTGTTAGAAAAACCCAAAAATTAGCTATAAAAACTAAAAAAATAGATATAAAACTCATAAATTAGCTATAAAACCTCAAAAATTAGCTAGAGGAACTCATAAATTAGCTAGAGAAACTCAGAAATTAGCTAGAAAAACTCAAAAATCAGCCATAAAAACTCAAAAATTATCTAGAATAACTCGAAAACTAGCCACAGAAACCCAAAAATTAGCCATAAAAACCCAAAAATTAGCAATAAAACTCAAAAGTTAGCTAGAGAAACTCAACAATTAGCCATAAGAACTCAAAAATTAGCCACAAAAACTCAAAAATTAGCCATAAAACCCAAAATTTACCAAGAAAAACTCGAAAATTAGCTAGAAAAATTCAAAAATTAGCTAGAAAAACTCAGAAATTAGCCACAAAAACCCAACAGTCAGCTAGAAAAACTCAGAAAATAGTCACAAAACCCAAAAATTGTTAGAAAAACTCAAAAATTAGATATAAAAACTCAAAAAATAGCTATAAAACTCATAAATTAGCTTCAAAAAAACCCAAGAATTAGCTATACAACCCAAAAATTAGCTAGAAAACCTCAAAAATTAGGCATAAAAACACAAAAATTAGCCATATAATCCGAAAATTAGCTAGAGAAACTCATAAATTAGCTAGAGACACTCAGAAATTAGCTAGAAAAACTCAAAAATTAGCCACAAAAACCCATAAATTGGCTAGAAAAACTCAAAATTTAGCCATAAAACCCAAACATTAGCTAGAAAAACTCAAGAATCAGGTAGATAAACTTGGAAATTAGCCACATAAACCCAAAAATTGCTAGAAAAACCCATCAATTAGCTAGAAAAACCCAAAAATTTGCTCGATAAACCCAGAAATTAGCCATTAAAACCTAAAAATTAGCCAGAAAAACTCAAAAATTAGCCACAAAAACCCAAATATTGCTAGAAAACCCAAAAATCAGATAGAAAAATCGAAAAAATAAGCCATAAAAATCCAAAAAAATGAGCTAGAAAAACTCAGAAAATAGCCACAAAACCCAAAAATTGGTAAAAAAACCTAAAAATTAGCTATAAAAACTCGTAAAATAGCTATAAAACCCAGAAATTAGCCATAGAAACCCAAAAATTAGCCATAAAAACCCAAAAATTAGCCATAAAAACCCAAAAATTAGCTAGAACACTCAAACATTAGCTAGAAAAACTCGAAAATTAGCCATGAAAACCCAAAAATTAGCTATAAAATTCCAAAGATCAGCTATGAAACCCATGAATTTTTGGGTTTTGTAGCTACTTTTTGGGTTTTTATAGCTAATTTTTGGGTTTTTATAGCAATTTTTGGGTTTTTATGGCTAATTTTTGAGTTTATCTAACTAATGTCCAAGTTTTCTGGCTAATTTTCGGATTTTATGGCCAAAGTTTGGGTTTTTCCAGCTAATTTTTGAATTTTTCTGGTTAATTTTTGGGTTTAATAGCTATTCTTTGAGTTTTTATAGTTTCTATAGCTAGAAAAACTCTAAAAATTAGCTAGAAAAACTCAGAAATTAGCCACAAAAACCCAAAAATTGCTAGAAGAACCCGAAAATCAGCTAGAAAAACCGAAAAATTAGCCATAAAACCCAGAAATTAGCTATAAAACTCAGAAATTAGATATAAAAACCCAAGAATTAGCTATACAACCCAAATATTAGCTAGAAAACCTCAAAAATTAGCCATAAAAACCCAAAAATTAGCCATGAAATCCGAAAATTAGCTAGAGAAACTCATAAATTAGCTAGGGACACTCAGAAATTAGCTAGAAAAACTCAAAATTAGCCACAAAAACCCATAAATTGGCTAGAAAAACTCAAAATTTAGCCATAAAACCCAAACATTAGCTAGAAAAATCAAGAATCAGGTAGAATAACTCGAAAACTAGCCACATAAACTCAAAAATCAGATAGAAAAACCCGAAAAATAAGCCATAAAAACCCAAAAATTAGCTAGAAAAACTCAGAAATTAGCCACAAAACCCAAAAATTTGTAGAAAAACCTAAAAATTAGCTATAAAAACTCGTAAAATAGCTATAAACCCCAAAAATTAGGCATAGAATCCCAAAAATTAGCCATAAAATCCCAAAAATTAGCCATAAAGCCCCAAAAATTAGCTAGAACACTTAAACATTAGCTAGAAAAACTCAAAAATTAGCCATGGAAACCCAAAAATTAGCTATAAAATTCCATAGATTAGCTATGAAACCCATAAATTTTTGGGTTTTATAGCTACTTTTTGGGTTTTTATAGCTAATTTTTGAATTTTTCCGGCTAGTTTTTGGGTTTAATAGCTATTCTTTGAGTTTTTATAGTTTCTATAGCTAGAAAAACTCTAAAAATTAGCTAGAAAAACTCAGAAATTAGCCACAAAAACCAAAAATTGCTAGAAGAACCTCAAAATTAGATAGAAAAACGTAAAAATTAGCCATAAAACCCAAATATTAGCCATGAAACCCAGAAATTTGCTAAAAAACTCAGAAATTAGCAAGAAATACTCAGAAATTAGCCACAAAAACCAATTTTTGGAAAAACCCAGAAATAAGCTTTAAGAACTCAAAAATTGGCTATAAAACCCAAAACTTAGCCAGAAAAACAAAAAATAAGCTAAAACAAACCCAAAAATTAGCTAGAATAACTCGAAAACTAGCCATAAAAACCCAAAAATTAGCCATAAAACTCAAAATTTACCAAGGAAAACTCGAAAATTAGCTAGAAAAATTCGAAAATTAGCTAGAAAAACTCAGAAATTAGCCACAAAACCCAAAAATTGTTAGAAAAACCCAAAAATTAGATATAAAAACTCAAAAATTAGCCATAAAAACCCAAAAATTAGACATAAAATCCGAAAATTAGATAGAGAAACTCATAAATTAGCTAGAGACACTCAGAAATTGGCTAGAAAAACTCAAAATTTAGCCATAGGACCCAAACATTAGCTAGAAAAACTCAAGAATCAGAAAACCCAAAAATTAGCCATAAAACCCAAATATTAGCCATGAAACCCAGAAATTAGCTACAAAACTCAGAAATTAGGTAGAAAAACTCAGAAATTAGCCACAAAAACCAATTGTTGGAAAAACCCAGAAATTAGCTTTAAGAACTCAAAAATTGGCTATAAAACCCAAAACTTAGCCAGAAAAACAAAAAATAAGCTAAAAAAACCCAAAAATTAGCTAGAATAACTCGAAAACTAGCCATAAAAACCCAAAAATTAGCCATAAAACTCAAAATTAGCTAGAGAAACTCAACAATTAGCCATAAAAACTCAAAAATTAGCCACAAAAACTCAAAAATTAGCCATAAAAACTCAAAAATTAGCCACAAAAACTCAAAAATTAGACATAAAAACCCACAAATTAGCCATAAAAACCAAAAAATTAGCCATAAAACCCTAAGAATTGTTAGCAAATCCCAACAGTTAGCTATAAAAACTCAAAAAATAGCTATAAAACCCAGAAATTAGCTAGGAAAACTCAAAAATTAGCCATAAAAACTCAAAAATTAGCTATTAAACCAAAAAATTTAGCAAGAAAAACTCGAAAATTAGTTAGAAAAACTGAGAAGTTGGCCACAAAAACCCAACAGTCAGCTAGAAAAACTCAGAAATTAGTCACAAAACCCAAAAATTGTTAGAAAAACCCAAAAATTAGCTATAAAAACTAAAAAAATAGCTATAAAACTCAAAAATTAGCCATAAAAACTCAAAAATTAGCCACAAAAAGTCAAAAATTAGACATAAAAACCAAAAAATTAGCCATAAAACCCTAAAAATTGTTAGCAAATCCCAACAGTTAGCTATAAAGACTCAAAAAATAGCTATAAAACCCAGAAATTAGCTAGGAAAACTCAAAAATTAGCCATAAAAACTCAAAAATTAGCCTTGAAACCCAAAATTTACCAAGAAAAACTCGAAAATTAGATAGAAAAATTCAAAAATTAGCTAGAAAAACTCAGAAATTAGCCACAAAAACCCAACAGTCAGCTAGGAAAACTCAGAAAATAGTCACAAAACCCAAAAATTGTTAGAAAAACCTGAAAATTAGATATAAAAACTCAAAAAATAGCTATAAAACTCATACATTAGCTATAAAAACCCAAGAATTAGCTATACAACCCAAAAATTAGCTAGAATACCTCAAAAATTAGCCATAAAAACCCAAAAATTAGCCATAAAATCCGAAAATTAGCTAGAGAAACTCATAAATTAGCTAGAGAAACTCATAAATTAGCTATGAAACCAAAAAATTTAGCAAAAAAAACTCGAAAATTAGTTAGAAAAACTGAGAAGTTAGCCACAAAAACCCAACAGTCAGCTAGAAAAACTCAGAAATTAGTCACAAAACCCAAAAATTGTTAGAAAACCCCAAAAATTAGCTATAAAAACTAAAAAAATAGCTATAAAACTCATAAATTAGCTATAAAACCTCAAAAATTAGCTAGAGGAACTCATAAATTAGCTAGAGAAACTCAGAAATTAGCTAGAAAAACTCAAAAATCAGCCATAAAAACTCAAAAATTATCTAGAATAACTCGAAAACTAGCCACAGAAACCCAAAAATTAGCCATAAAAACCCAAAAATTAGCAATAAAACTCAAAATTTACCAAGGAAAACTCGAAAATTAGCTAGAAAAATTCGAAAATTAGCTAGAAAAACTCAGAAATTAGTCACAAAAACCCAACAGTCAGCTAGAAAAACTCAGAAAATAGTCACAAAACCCAAAAATTGTTAAAAAAACCTAAAAATTAGATATAAAAACTCAAAAAATAGCTATAAAACTCATAAATTAGCTATAAAAACCCAAGAATTAGCTATACAACCCAAATATTAGCTAGAAAACCTCAAAAATTAGCCACAAAAACCCAAAAATTAGCCAAAAAAACCCGAAAATCAGCTATAAAACCCACAAATTAGCTAGAAAAACTCAACAATTAGCCATATAAACTCAAAAATTAGCCATAAAACCCAAAAATTGTTAGAAAAACCCAAAAATTAGCTGAAAAAACTCAAAAAATAGCTATAAAATTCATAAATTAGCTATAAAAACTCAAAAATTAGCTATACAACCCAAAAATTAGCTATAAAAGCTCAAAAATTAGCCATAAAAACTCAAAAATTAACCATAAAACCCAAACATTAGCTAGAGAAATTCAAGAATCAGGTAGAAAAACTTGGAAAGTAGCCACATAAACCCAAAAATTGCTAGAAAAACCCATCAATTAGCTATAAAAACCCAAAAATTGCAAGAAAACCAAAGAATTAGCTAAAAAACTCAGAAATTAGCCACAAAAACCACTTGTTGGAAAAACCCAGAAATTAGCTTCAAAAACCCAAAAATTAGACATAAAAACCCACAAATTAGCCGTAAAAACCAGAAAATTAGCCATAAAACCCTAAAAATTGTTAGAAAAACTCAACAGTTAGCTATAAAAACTCAAAAATTAGTCATAAAAACTCAAAAATTAGCCTTAAAACCCAAAATTTACCAAGGAAAACTCGAAAATTAGCTAGAAAAATTCGAAAATTAGCTAGAAAAACTCAGAAATTAGTCACAAAAACCCAACAGTCAGCTAGAAAAACTCAGAAAATAGTCACAAAACCCAAAAATTGTTAAAAAAACCTAAAAATTAGATATAAAAACTCAAAAAATAGCTATAAAACTCATAAATTAGCTATAAAAACCCAAGAATTAGCTATACAACCCAAATATTAGCTAGAAAACCTCAAAAATTAGCCATAAAAACCCAAAAATTAGCCATGAAATCCGAAAATTAGCTAGAGAAACTCATAAATTAGCTAGAGACACTCAGAAATTAGCTAGAAAAACTCAAAATTAGCCACAAAAACCCATAAATTGGCTAGAAAAACTCAAAATTTAGCCATAAAACCCAAACATTAGCTAGAAAAATCAAGAATCAGGTAGAATAACTCGAAAACTAGCCACATAAACTCAAAAATCAGATAGAAAAACCCGAAAAATAAGCCATAAAAACCCAAAAATTAGCTAGAAAAACTCAGAAATTAGCCACAAAACCCAAAAATTTGTAGAAAAACCTAAAAATTAGCTATAAAAACTCGTAAAATAGCTATAAACCCCAAAAATTAGGCATAGAATCCCAAAAATTAGCCATAAAATCCCAAAAATTAGCCATAAAGCCCCAAAAATTAGCTAGAACACTTAAACATTAGCTAGAAAAACTCAAAAATTAGCCATGGAAACCCAAAAATTAGCTATAAAATTTCAAAGATTAGCTATGAAACCCATAAATTTTTGGGTTTTATAGCTACTTTTTGGGTTTTTATAGCTAATTTTTGAATTTTTCTGGCTAGTTTTTGGGTTTAATAGCTATTCTTTGAGTTTTTATAGTTTCTATGGCTAGAAAAACTAGCTGAAAAAACTCAGAAATTAGCGACAAAAACCCAAAAATTGCTAGAAGAACCTTAAAATTAGCTAGAAAAACCTGAAAATTAGCCATAAAACCCAAATATTAGCCATGAAACCCAGAAATTTGCTACAAAACTCAGAAATTAGCTAGAAAAACTCAGAAATCAGCCACAAAAACCAATTGTTGGAAAAAAATTAGCTATAAAAGCTCAAAAATTAGCCATAAAAACTCAAAAATTAACCATAAAACCCAAACATTAGCTAGAAAAACCCAAAAATTGCAAGAAAACCAAAGAATTAGCTAGAAAAACTCAGAAATTAGCCACAAAAACCACTTGTTGGAAAAACCCAGAAATTAGCTTCAAAAACCCAAAAATTAGACATAAAAACCCACAAATTAGCCGTAAAAACCAGAAAATTAGCCATAAAACCCTAAAAATTGTTAGAAAAACCCAACAGTTAGCTATAAAAACTCAGAAATTAGCCACAAAAACCCAACAGTCAGCTAGAAAAACTCAGAAAATAGTCACAAAACCCAAAAATTGTTAGAAAAACCTGAAAATGAGATATAAAATCTCAAAAAATAGCTATAAAACTCATACATTAGCTATAAAAACCCAAGAATTAGCTATACAACCCAAAAATTAGCTAGAATACCTCAAAAATTAGCCATAAAAACCCAAAAATTAGCCATAAAATCCGAAAATCAGATAGAAAAACCCAAAAAATAAGCCATAAAAACCCAAAAATTAGCTAGAAAAACTCAGAAATTAGCCACAAAACCCAAAAATTTGTAGAAAAACCTAAAAATTAGCTATAAAAACTCGTAAAATAGCTATAAAACCCAAAAATTAGCCATAGAAACCCTAATATTAGCCATAAAATCCCAAAAATTAGCCATAAAGCCCCAAAAATTAGCTAGAACACTTAAACATTAGCTAGAAAAACTCAAAAATTAGCCATGGAAACCCAAAAATTAGCTATAAAATTCCAAATATTAGCTAGAAAACCTCAAAAATTAGCCACAAAAACCCAAAAATTAGCCAAAAAAACCCGAAAATTAGCTATAAAACCCACAAATTAGCTAGAAAAACTCAACAATTAGCCATATAAACTCAAAAATTAGCCATAAAACCCAAAAATTGTTAGAAAAACCCAAAAATTAGCTGAAAAAACTCAAAAAATAGCTATAAAATTCATAAATTAGCTATAAAAACTAAAAAAATAGCTATAAAACTCATAAATTAGCTATAAAACCTCAAAAATTAGCTAGAGGAACTCATAAATTAGCTAGAGAAACTCAGAAATTAGCTAGAAAAACTCAAAAATCAGCCATAAAAACTCAAAAATTATCTAGAATAACTCGAAAACTAGCCACAGAAACCCAAAAATTAGCCATAAAAACCCAAAAATTAGCAATAAAACTCAAAATTTACCAAGGAAAACTCGAAAATTAGCTAGAAAAATTCGAAAATTAGCTAGAAAAACTCAGAAATTAGTCACAAAAACCCAACAGTCAGCTAGAAAAACTCAGAAAATAGTCACAAAACCCAAAAATTGTTAAAAAAACCTAAAAATTAGATATAAAAACTCAAAAAATAGCTATAAAACTCATAAATTAGCTATAAAAACCCAAGAATTAGCTATACAACCCAAATATTAGCTAGAAAACCTCAAAAATTAGCCACAAAAACCCAAAAATTAGCCAAAAAAACCCGAAAATCAGCTATAAAACCCACAAATTAGCTAGAAAAACTCAACAATTAGCCATATAAACTCAAAAATTAGCCATAAAACCCAAAAATTGTTAGAAAAACCCAAAAATTAGCTGAAAAAACTCAAAAAATAGCTATAAAATTCATAAATTAGCTATAAAAACTCAAAAATTAGCTATACAACCCAAAAATTAGCTATAAAAGCTCAAAAATTAGCCATAAAAACTCAAAAATTAACCATAAAACCCAAACATTAGCTAGAGAAATTCAAGAATCAGGTAGAAAAACTTGGAAAGTAGCCACATAAACCCAAAAATTGCTAGAAAAACCCATCAATTAGCTATAAAAACCCAAAAATTGCAAGAAAACCAAAGAATTAGCTAAAAAACTCAGAAATTAGCCACAAAAACCACTTGTTGGAAAAACCCAGAAATTAGCTTCAAAAACCCAAAAATTAGACATAAAAACCCACAAATTAGCCGTAAAAACCAGAAAATTAGCCATAAAACCCTAAAAATTGTTAGAAAAACTCAACAGTTAGCTATAAAAACTCAAAAATTAGTCATAAAAACTCAAAAATTAGCCTTAAAACCCAAAATTTACCAAGAAAAACTCGAAAATTAGATAGAAAAATTCAAAAATTAGCTGGAAAAACTCAGAAACTAGCCACAAAAACCCAACAGTCAGCTAGAAAAACTCAGAAAATAGTCACAAAACCCAAAAATTGTTAGAAAAACCTGAAAATTAGATATAAAAACTCAAAAAATAGCTATAAAACTCATACATTAGCTATAAAAACCCAAGAATTAGCTATACAACCCAAATATTAGCTAGAAAACCTCAAAAATTAGCCATAAAAACCCAAAAATTAGCCATGAAATCCGAAAATTAGCTAGAGAAACTCATAAATTAGCTAGAGACACTCAGAAATTAGCTAGAAAAACTCAAAATTAGCCACAAAAACCCATAAATTGGCTAGAAAAACTCAAAATTTAGCCATAAAACCCAAACATTAGCTAGAAAAATCAAGAATCAGGTAGAATAACTCGAAAACTAGCCACATAAACTCAAAAATCAGATAGAAAAACCCGAAAAATAAGCCATAAAAACCCAAAAATTAGCTAGAAAAACTCAGAAATTAGCCACAAAACCCAAAAATTTGTAGAAAAACCTAAAAATTAGCTATAAAAACTCGTAAAATAGCTATAAACCCCAAAAATTAGGCATAGAATCCCAAAAATTAGCCATAAAATCCCAAAAATTAGCCATAAAGCCCCAAAAATTAGCTAGAACACTTAAACATTAGCTAGAAAAACTCAAAAATTAGCCATGGAAACCCAAAAATTAGCTATAAAATTTCAAAGATTAGCTATGAAACCCATAAATTTTTGGGTTTTATAGCTACTTTTTGGGTTTTTATAGCTAATTTTTGAATTTTTCTGGCTAGTTTTTGGGTTTAATAGCTATTCTTTGAGTTTTTATAGTTTCTATGGCTAGAAAAACTAGCTGAAAAAACTCAGAAATTAGCGACAAAAACCCAAAAATTGCTAGAAGAACCTTAAAATTAGCTAGAAAAACCTGAAAATTAGCCATAAAACCCAAATATTAGCCATGAAACCCAGAAATTTGCTACAAAACTCAGAAATTAGCTAGAAAAACTCAGAAATCAGCCACAAAAACCAATTGTTGGAAAAAAATTAGCTATAAAAGCTCAAAAATTAGCCATAAAAACTCAAAAATTAACCATAAAACCCAAACATTAGCTAGAGAAACCCAAAAATTGCAAGAAAACCAAAGAATTAGCTAGAAAAACTCAGAAATTAGCCACAAAAACCACTTGTTGGAAAAACCCAGAAATTAGCTTCAAAAACCCAAAAATTAGACATAAAAACCCACAAATTAGCCGTAAAAACCAGAAAATTAGCCATAAAACCCTAAAAATTGTTAGAAAAACCCAACAGTTAGCTATAAAAACTCAGAAATTAGCCACAAAAACCCAACAGTCAGCTAGAAAAACTCAGAAAATAGTCACAAAACCCAAAAATTGTTAGAAAAACCTGAAAATGAGATATAAAATCTCAAAAAATAGCTATAAAACTCATACATTAGCTATAAAAACCCAAGAATTAGCTATACAACCCAAAAATTAGCTAGAATACCTCAAAAATTAGCCATAAAAACCCAAAAATTAGCCATAAAATCCGAAAATCAGATAGAAAAACCCAAAAAATAAGCCATAAAAACCCAAAAATTAGCTAGAAAAACTCAGAAATTAGCCACAAAACCCAAAAATTTGTAGAAAAACCTAAAAATTAGCTATAAAAACTCGTAAAATAGCTATAAAACCCAAAAATTAGCCATAGAAACCCTAATATTAGCCATAAAATCCCAAAAATTAGCCATAAAGCCCCAAAAATTAGCTAGAACACTTAAACATTAGCTAGAAAAACTCAAACATTAGCCATGGAAACCCAAAAATTAGCTATAAAATTCCAAAAATTAGCTATGAAACCCGTAAATTTTTGGGTTTTATAGCTACTTTTTGGGTTTTTATAGCTAATTTTTGAATTTTTCTGGCTAGTTTTTGGGTTTAATAGCTATTCTTTGAGTTTTTATAGTTTCTATGGCTAGAAAAACTCTAAAAATTAGCTGAAAAAACTCAGAAAGTAGCGACAAAAACCCAAAAATTGCTAGAAGAACCTTAAAATTAGCTAGAAAAACCTGAAAATTAGCCATAAAACCCAAATATTAGCCATGAAACCCAGAAATTTGCTACAAAACTCAGAAATTAGCTAGAAAAACTAAGAAATTAGCCACAAAAACCAATTGTTGGAAAAACCCAGAAATTAGCTTTAAGAACTCGGAAATTGGCTATAAAACCCAAAACTTAGCCAGAAAAACAAAAAATAAGCTAAAAAAAACCCAAAAATTAGCTAGAATAACTCGAAAACTAGCCATAAAAACCCAAAAATTAGCCATAAAACTCAAAATTAGCTAGAGAAACTCAACAATTAGCCATAAAAACTCAAAAATTAGCCACAAAAACTCAAAAATTAGCCATAAAAACTCAAAAATTAGCCACAAAAACTCAAAAATTAGACATAAAAACCCACAAATTAGCCGTAAAAACCAAAAAATTAGCCATAAAACCCTAAAAATTGTTAGCAAATCCCAACAGTTAGCTATAAAAACTCAAAAAATAGCTATAAAACCCAGAAATTAGCTAGGAAAACTCAAAAATTAGCCATAAAAACTCAAAAATTAGCTATGAAACCAAAAAATTTAGCAAAAAAAACTCGAAAATTAGTTAGAAAAACTGAGAAGTTAGCCACAAAAACCCAACAGTCAGCTAGAAAAACTCAGAAATTAGTCACAAAACCCAAAAATTGTTAGAAAAACCCAAAAATTAGCTATAAAAACTAAAAAAATAGATATAAAACTCATAAATTAGCTATAAAACCTCAAAAATTAGCTAGAGGAACTCATAAATTAGCTAGAGAAACTCAGAAATTAGCTAGAAAAACTCAAAAATCAGCCATAAAAACTCAAAAATTATCTAGAATAACTCGAAAACTAGCCACAGAAACCCAAAAATTAGCCATAAAAACCCAAAAATTAGCAATAAAACTCAAAAGTTAGCTAGAGAAACTCAACAATTAGCCATAAGAACTCAAAAATTAGCCACAAAAACTCAAAAATTAGCCATAAAACCCAAAATTTACCAAGAAAAACTCGAAAATTAGCTAGAAAAATTCAAAAATTAGCTAGAAAAACTCAGAAATTAGCCACAAAAACCCAACAGTCAGCTAGAAAAACTCAGAAAATAGTCACAAAACCCAAAAATTGTTAGAAAAACTCAAAAATTAGATATAAAAACTCAAAAAATAGCTATAAAACTCATAAATTAGCTTCAAAAAAACCCAAGAATTAGCTATACAACCCAAAAATTAGCTAGAAAACCTCAAAAATTAGGCATAAAAACACAAAAATTAGCCATATAATCCGAAAATTAGCTAGAGAAACTCATAAATTAGCTAGAGACACTCAGAAATTAGCTAGAAAAACTCAAAAATTAGCCACAAAAACCCATAAATTGGCTAGAAAAACTCAAAATTTAGCCATAAAACCCAAACATTAGCTAGAAAAACTCAAGAATCAGGTAGATAAACTTGGAAATTAGCCACATAAACCCAAAAATTGCTAGAAAAACCCATCAATTAGCTAGAAAAACCCAAAAATTTGCTCGATAAACCCAGAAATTAGCCATTAAAACCTAAAAATTAGCCAGAAAAACTCAAAAATTAGCCACAAAAACCCAAATATTGCTAGAAAACCCAAAAATCAGATAGAAAAATCGAAAAAATAAGCCATAAAAATCCAAAAAAATGAGCTAGAAAAACTCAGAAAATAGCCACAAAACCCAAAAATTGGTAAAAAAACCTAAAAATTAGCTATAAAAACTCGTAAAATAGCTATAAAACCCAGAAATTAGCCATAGAAACCCAAAAATTAGCCATAAAAACCCAAAAATTAGCCATAAAAACCCAAAAATTAGCTAGAACACTCAAACATTAGCTAGAAAAACTCGAAAATTAGCCATGAAAACCCAAAAATTAGCTATAAAATTCCAAAGATCAGCTATGAAACCCATGAATTTTTGGGTTTTATAGCTACTTTTTGGGTTTTTATAGCTAATTTTTGGGTTTTTATAGCAATTTTTGGGTTTTTATGGCTAATTTTTGAGTTTATCTAACTAATGTCCAAGTTTTCTGGCTAATTTTCGGATTTTATGGCCAAAGTTTGGGTTTTTCCAGCTAATTTTTGAATTTTTCTGGTTAATTTTTGGGTTTAATAGCTATTCTTTGAGTTTTTATAGTTTCTATAGCTAGAAAAACTCTAAAAATTAGCTAGAAAAACTCAGAAATTAGCCACAAAAACCCAAAAATTGCTAGAAGAACCCGAAAATCAGCTAGAAAAACCGAAAAATTAGCCATAAAACCCAGAAATTAGCTACAAAACTCAGAAATTAGATATAAAAACTCAGAACATAGCTATAAAACTCATAAATTAGCTATAAAAACCCAAGAATTAGCTATACAACCCAAATATTAGCTAGAAAACCTCAAAAATTAGCCATAAAAACCCAAAAATTAGCCATGAAATCCGAAAATTAGCTAGAGAAACTCATAAATTAGCTAGAGACACTCAGAAATTAGCTAGAAAAACTCAAAATTAGCCACAAAAACCCATAAATTGGCTAGAAAAACTCAAAATTTAGCCATAAAACCCAAACATTAGCTAGAAAAATCAAGAATCAGGTAGAATAACTCGAAAACTAGCCACATAAACTCAAAAATCAGATAGAAAAACCCGAAAAATAAGCCATAAAAACCCAAAAATTAGCTAGAAAAACTCAGAAATTAGCCACAAAACCCAAAAATTTGTAGAAAAACCTAAAAATTAGCTATAAAAACTCGTAAAATAGCTATAAACCCCAAAAATTAGGCATAGAATCCCAAAAATTAGCCATAAAATCCCAAAAATTAGCCATAAAGCCCCAAAAATTAGCTAGAACACTTAAACATTAGCTAGAAAAACTCAAAAATTAGCCATGGAAACCCAAAAATTAGCTATAAAATTCCATAGATTAGCTATGAAACCCATAAATTTTTGGGTTTTATAGCTACTTTTTGGGTTTTTATAGCTAATTTTTGAATTTTTCCGGCTAGTTTTTGGGTTTAATAGCTATTCTTTGAGTTTTTATAGTTTCTATAGCTAGAAAAACTCTAAAAATTAGCTAGAAAAACTCAGAAATTAGCCACAAAAACCAAAAATTGCTAGAAGAACCTCAAAATTAGATAGAAAAACGTAAAAATTAGCCATAAAACCCAAATATTAGCCATGAAACCCAGAAATTTGCTAAAAAACTCAGAAATTAGCAAGAAATACTCAGAAATTAGCCACAAAAACCAATTTTTGGAAAAACCCAGAAATAAGCTTTAAGAACTCAAAAATTGGCTATAAAACCCAAAACTTAGCCAGAAAAACAAAAAATAAGCTAAAACAAACCCAAAAATTAGCTAGAATAACTCGAAAACTAGCCATAAAAACCCAAAAATTAGCCATAAAACTCAAAATTTACCAAGGAAAACTCGAAAATTAGCTAGAAAAATTCGAAAATTAGCTAGAAAAACTCAGAAATTAGCCACAAAACCCAAAAATTGTTAGAAAAACCCAAAAATTAGATATAAAAACTCAAAAATTAGCCATAAAAACCCAAAAATTAGACATAAAATCCGAAAATTAGATAGAGAAACTCATAAATTAGCTAGAGACACTCAGAAATTGGCTAGAAAAACTCAAAATTTAGCCATAGGACCCAAACATTAGCTAGAAAAACTCAAGAATCAGAAAACCCAAAAATTAGCCATAAAACCCAAATATTAGCCATGAAACCCAGAAATTAGCTACAAAACTCAGAAATTAGGTAGAAAAACTCAGAAATTAGCCACAAAAACCAATTGTTGGAAAAACCCAGAAATTAGCTTTAAGAACTCAAAAATTGGCTATAAAACCCAAAACTTAGCCAGAAAAACAAAAAATAAGCTAAAAAAACCCAAAAATTAGCTAGAATAACTCGAAAACTAGCCATAAAAACCCAAAAATTAGCCATAAAACTCAAAATTAGCTAGAGAAACTCAACAATTAGCCATAAAAACTCAAAAATTAGCCACAAAAACTCAAAAATTAGCCATAAAAACTCAAAAATTAGCCACAAAAACTCAAAAATTAGACATAAAAACCCACAAATTAGCCATAAAAACCAAAAAATTAGCCATAAAACCCTAAGAATTGTTAGCAAATCCCAACAGTTAGCTATAAAAACTCAAAAAATAGCTATAAAACCCAGAAATTAGCTAGGAAAACTCAAAAATTAGCCATAAAAACTCAAAAATTAGCTATTAAACCAAAAAATTTAGCAAGAAAAACTCGAAAATTAGTTAGAAAAACTGAGAAGTTGGCCACAAAAACCCAACAGTCAGCTAGAAAAACTCAGAAATTAGTCACAAAACCCAAAAATTGTTAGAAAAACCCAAAAATTAGCTATAAAAACTCAAAAAATAGCTATAAAACTCATAAATTAGCTATAAAACCTCAAAAATTAGCTAGAGGAACTCATAAATTAGCTAGAGAAACTCAGAAATTAGCTAGAAAAACTCAAAAATCAGCCATAAAAACTCAAAAATTATCTAGAATAACTCGAAAACTAGCCACAGAAACCCAAAAATAAGCCGTAAAAACCCAAAAATTAGCAATAAAACTCAAAAATTAGCTAGAGAAACTCAACAATTAGCCATAAGAACTCAAAAATTAGCCACAAAAACTCAAAAATTAGCCATAAAAACCCACAAATTAGCCATAAAAATCAAAAAATTAGCCATGAAACTCAAAAATTGTTAGAAAAACCCAAAAGTTAGATATAAAAACTCAAAAATTAGCCATAAAAACTCAAAAATTAGCCATAAAACCTCAAAAATTAGCCATAAAAACTCAAAAATTAGCCATAAAACCCAAAATTTACCAAGAAAAACACGAAAATTAGCTAGAAAAATTCGAAAATTAGGTAGAAAAACTCATAAATTAGTCACAAAAACCCAACAGTCAGCTAGAAAAACTCAGAAAATAGTTACAAAACCCAAAAATTGTTGGAAAAACCTGAAAATTAGATATAAAAACTCAAAAAATAGCTATAAAACTCATACATTAGCTATAAAAACCCAAGAATTAGCTATAAAACCCAAAAATTAGCTAGAAAACCTCAAAAATTAGCCATAAAAACCCAAAAATTAGCCATAAAATCCGAAAATTAGCTAGAGAAACTCATAAATTAGCTAGAGACACTCAGAAATTAGCTAGAAAAACTCAAAATTAGCCACAAAAACCCATAAATTGACTAGAAAAACTCAAAATTTAGCCATAAAACCCAAACATTAGCTAGAAAAACTCAAGAATCAGGTAGAATAAATCGAAAACTAGTCACATAAACCCAAAAATTAGCCATAAAAACTCAACAATTAGCCATAAAAACTCAAAAATTAGCCACAGAATCTCAATAATTAGCCATAAAAACTCAAAAATTAGCCACAAAAACCCAGAAGTTAGCCACAAAAACCCAAAAATTAGCCAAAAAAACCCGAAAATTAGCTATAAAACCCACAAATTAGCTAGAAAAACTCAACAATTAGCCATATAAACTCAAAAATTAGCCACAAAAACTCAAAAATTAGCCATAAAAACCAAAAAATTAGCCATAAAACCCGAAAATTGTTAGAAAAACCCAAAAATTAGCTGAAAAAACTCAAAAAATAGCTATAAAATTCATAAATTAGCTATAAAAACTCAAAAATTAGCTATACAACCCAAAAATTAGCTATAAAACCTCAAAAATTAGCCATAAAAACTCAAAAATTAACCATAAAACCCAAACATTAGCTAGAGAAACTCAAGAATCAGGTAGAAAAACTTGGAAAGTAGCCACATAAACCCAAAAATTGCTAGAAAAACCCATCAATTAGCTATAAAAACCCAAAAATTGCAAGAAAACCAAAAAATTAGCTTGAAAAACCCAGAAATTAGCCATAAAAACCCAAAAATTAGCCAGAAAAACTCAAACATTAGCCACAAAACCCAACAATTGGTAGAAAAACCTAAAAATTAGCAATAAAAACTCGTAAAATTGCTATAAAACCCAAAAACTAACTAGAAAAACCCAAAAATTAGCCATAGAAACCCAAAAATTAGCCATAAAAACCCAAAAATTAGCCATAAAAACCCAAAAATTAGCTATAAAATTCCAAAGATTAACTATGAAACCCATAAATTTTTGGGTTTTCTAGCTAATTTTTGGGTTTCCATGGCTTATTTTTTGGGTTTTTCTATCTTAGTTTTGGGTTTTCTAGCTAATTTTTGAGTTTTTCTGGCTAATTTTTGAGTTATTCTACCTAATTTTTGGGTTTCTCAGCAATTTTTGGATTTTTATAGCTAATTTTTGGGTTTTTCTAGCTAATTTTTGGATTTTATGGCTAAATTTTGAGATTTTCTAGCTAATTTTTGAATTTTTCTGTCTAAATTTTGGGTTTTATAGCTATTCTTTGAGATTTTATAGCTAAAAAAACTCTAAAAATTAGCTAGAAAAACTCAGAAATTAGCCACAAAAACCCAAAAATTGCTAAAAGAACCCGAAAATAAGCTAGAAAAACCCAAAAATTAGCCATAAATCCCAAATATTAGCCATAAAACCCAAAAATTAGCTACAAAAACTCAGAAATTAGCTAGAAAAACTCAGAAATTAGCCACAAAAACCAATTGTTGGAAAAACCCAAAAATTAGCTTTAAAACTCAAAAATTAGCCAAAAAAACTCGAAAATTAGCCATGAAAACCCAAAAATTAGCCGCAAAAACTCAAAAACTAGACATAAAAACCCACAAATTAGCCATAAAAACCAAAAAATTAGCCATAAAACCCTAAAAATTGTTAGAAAAACCCAACAGTTAGCTATAAAAACTCAAAAAATAGCT
Organism: Diorhabda sublineata; assembly: GCF_026230105.1. Lineage (NCBI taxonomy): Eukaryota > Metazoa > Arthropoda > Insecta > Coleoptera > Chrysomelidae > Diorhabda > Diorhabda sublineata. The sequence continues at coordinate 20,661,759 of NC_079483.1, read as the reverse complement.
ATAAAACCCAGAAATTAGCTGGAAAAACTCAAAAATTAGCCATAAAAACTCAAAAATTAGCTACAAAAACTCGAAAATTAGCCATGAGAACCCAAAAATTAGCCACAAAATCCCAAAAATTAGCTATAAAACCCACAAATTAGCTAGAAAAACTCAACAATTGGCCATAAGAACGAAAAAATTTGCCACAAAAACTCAAAAATTAGCCATAAAAACCCACAAATTAGCCATAAAAATCAAAAAATTAGCCATGAAACACAAAAATTGTTAGAAAAACCAAAAAAATAGCTATAAAAACTTAAAAATTAGCCATAAAAACTCAAAAATTAGCGATAAAAACTCAAAAATTAGCCATAAAAACTCAAAAATTAGCCATAAAACCCAAAACTTACCAAGAAAAACTCGAAAGTTAGCTAGAAAAATTCGAAAATTAGCTAGAAAAACTCAGAAATTAGTCACAAAAATCCAACAGTCAGCTAGAAAAACTCAGAAAATAGTCACAAAACCCAAAAATTGTTAGAAAAACCTGAAAATTAGATATAAAAACTCAAAAAATAGCTATAATACTCATAAATTAGCTATAAAATCCGAAAATTAGCTAGAGAAACTCATAAAATAGCTAGAGACACTCAGAAATTAGCTAGAAAAACTCAAAATTAGCCACAAAACCCCATAAATTGGCTAGAAAAACTCAAAATTTAGCCATAAAACCCAAACATTAGCTAGAAAAACTCAAGAATCAGGTAGATAAACTTGGAAATTAGCCACATAAACCCAAAAATTGCTAGAAAAACCCATCAATTAGCTATAAAAACCCAAAAATTAGCCAGAAAAACAAAACATTAGCTAAAAAAACCCAAAAATCAGCTAGAATAACTCGAAAACTAGCCACATAAACCCAAAAATTAGCCATAAAAACTCAACAATTAGCCATACAAACTCAAAAATTAGCCACAGAAACTCAATAATTAGCCATAAAACTCAAAAATTAGCCAAAAAAACCCAAAAGTTAGCTACAAAAACCCAAAAATTAGCCACAAAATCCCAAAAATTAGCTATAAAACCCACAAATTAGCTAGGAAAATTCAACAATTAGCCATAAGAACGAAAAAATTTGCCACATAAACTCAAAAATTAGCCATAAAAACCCACAAATTAGCCATACAAATCAAAAAATTAGCCATGAAACCCAGAAATTGTTAGAAAAACCCAAAAATTAGCTATAAAAACTCAAAAATTAGCCATAAAAACTCAAAAATTAGCCATAAAAACTCAAAAATTAGCCATAAAAACTCAAAAATTAGCCATAAAACCCAAAATTTACCAAGAAAAACTCGAAAATTAGCTAGAAAAATTCGAAAATTAGCTAGAAAAACTCAGAAATTAGTCACAAAAATCCAACAGTCAGCTAGAAAAACTCAGAAAATAGTCACAAAACCCAAAAATTGTTAGAAAAACCTAAAAATTAGATATAAAAACTCAAAAAATAGCTATAAAACTCATAAATTAGCTATAAAAACCCAAGAATTAGCTATACAACCCAAAAATTAGCTAGAAAACCTCAGAAATTAGCCATAAAAACCCAAAAATTAGCCATAAAATCCGAAAATTAGCTAGAGAAACTCATAAATTAGCTAGAGACACTCAGAAATTAGCTAGAAAAACTCAAAATTAGCCACAAAAACCCATAAATTGGCTAGAAAAACTCGAAATTTAGCCATAAAACCCAAACATTAGCTAGAAAAACTCAAGAATCAGGTAGAATAACTCGAAAACTAGCCACATAAACCCAAAAATCAGATAGAAAAACCCGAAAAATAAGCCATAAAAACCCAAAAATTAGCTAGAAAAACTCAGAAATTAGCCACAAAACCCAAAAATTTGTAGAAAAACCTAAAAATTAGCTATGAAAACTCGTAAAATAGCTATAAACCCCAAAAATTAGGCATAGAATCCCAAAAATTAGCCAAAAAATCCCAAAAATTAGCCATAAAGCCCCAAAAATTAGCTAGAACACTCAAACATTAGCTAGAAAAACTCAAAAATTAGCCATGGAAACCCAAAAATTAGCTATAAAATTCCATAGATTAGCTATGAAACCCATAAATTTTTGGGTTTTATAGCTACTTTTTGGGTTTTTATAGCTAATTTTTGAATTTTTCCGGCTAGTTTTTGGGTTCAATAGCTATTCTTTGAGTTTTTATAGTTTCTATGGCTAGAAAAACTCTAAAAATTAGCTGAAAAAACTCAGAAATTAGCGACAAAAACCCAGAAATTGCTAGAAGAACTTTGAAATTAGCTAGAAAAACCCAAAAATTAGCCATAAAACCCAAATATTAGCCATGAAACCCAGAAATTAGCTACAAAACTCAGAAATTAGCTAGAAAAACTCAGAAATTAGCCACAAAACCAATTGTTGGGAAAACCCAGAAATTAGCTTTAAGAACTCAAAAATTGGCTATAAAACCCAAAAATTAGCCAGAAAAACAAAAAATAAGCTAAAAAAACCCAAAAATTAGCTATAATAACTCGAAAACTAGCCATAAAAACCCAAAAATTAGCCATAAAACTCAAAATTAGCTAGAGAAACTCAACAATTAGCCATCAAAACTCAGAAATGAACCACAAAAACTCAAAAATTAGCCATAAAAACTCAAAAATTAGCCACAAAAACTCAAAAATTAGACATAAAAACCCACAAATTAGCCATAAAAACCAAAAAATTAGCCATAAAATCCGAAAATTAGCTAGAGAAACTCATAAATTAGCTAGAAAAACTCAAGTATTAGCCACAAAAACCCATAAATTGGCTAGAAAAACTCAAAATTTAGCCATAAAACCCAAACATTAACTAGAAAAACTCAAGAATCAGGTAGATAAACTTGGAAATTAGCCATATAAACCCAAAAATTAGCCAGAAAAACTCAACAATTAGCCACAAAAACCCAAAAATTGCTAGAAAACCCAAAAATCAGATAGAAAAATCCAGAAAATAAGCCACAGAAACCCAAAAATTAGCCATAAAAACCCAAAAATTAGCCATAAAACTCAAAGATTAGCTAGAGAAACTCAACAATTAGCCATAAAAACTCAAAAATTAGCCACAAAAACTCAAAAATTACACATAAAAACCCAAAAATTAGCCATAAAAACCAAAAAAATTAGCCATAAAAACCAAAAAAATTAGCCATAAAATCCTAAAAATTGTTAGAAAAACTCAAAAGTTAGCTATAAAAACTCAAAAATTAGCTATAAAACACACAAATTAACTAAAAAAACTCAAAAATTAGCCATAAAAACCAAAAAATTAGCCATAAAACCCAAAAATTGTTAGAAAAACCCAAAAATTAGCTATAAAAACTCAAAAAATAGCTATAAAACCCAGAAACTATCTAGAAAAACTCAAAAGTTAGCCATAAAAACTCAAAAATTAGCTATAAAATCCAAAATTTAGCAAGAAAAACTCGAAAATTAGTTAGAAAAACTCAGAAATTAGCCACAAAAACCCAACAGTCAGCTAAAAAAACTCAGAAATTAGTCACAAAACCCAGAAATTGTTAGAAAAACCCAAACATTAGCTATAAAAACTCAAAAATTAGCTAGAGAAACAAATAAATTAGCTAGAGAAACTCAGAAATTAACTAGAAAAACTCAAAAGTTAGCCACAAAAACCCATAAATTGGCTAGAAAAACTCAAGAATCAGGTAGAAAAACTTGGAAATTAGCCACAAAAACCCAAAAATTGCTAGAAAAACCCAAAAATTAGCTATAAAAACCCAAAAATTGCTGACTTAACCCAAAAATTAGCCATAAAACCCAAAAATTAGCTACAAAAACTCAGAAATTAGCTAGAAAAGCTCAGAAATTAGCCACAAAAACCAATAAATTGTTAGAAAAACCCAAAAATTAGCTATAAAAACCCAAAAATTAGCCATAAAAACCCAAATATTAGCCATAAAACCAAAAAATTAGCTACAAAAACTCAGAAATTAGCTAGAAAAACTCAGAAATTAGCCACAAAAACCAATAAATTGTTAGAAAAATTGGCTATAAAACCAAAAAATTAGCCAAAAATACAAAAAATTAGCTGAAAAAACTAAAAAATTAGCTAGAATAACTCGAAAACTAGCCACAGAAACCCAAAAATTAGCCATAAATATCCAAAAATTAGCCATAAATACCCAAAAATTAGCCATAAAACTCAAAAATTAGCTACAAAAACTTAGAAATTAGCTAGAAAAGCTCAGAAATTAGCCACAAAAACCAATTGTTAGAAAAACCCAAAAATTAGCTTTAAGAACTCAAAAATTGGCTATAAAACCCAAAAATTAGCCAGAAAAACAAAAAATTAGCTAAAAAACCCAAAAATTAGGTAGAATAACTCGAAAACTAGCCACAGAAACCCAAAATTAGCCATAAAAACCCAAAAATTAGCCATAAAACTCAAAAATTAGCTAGAGAAACTGTTGAGAATTGATCAATTGACAGCTGACCCGAACCCAACCCAACCTTGACCCTATCCTACTTCACACTATACTTTTGTTTTATATAGAGTCAAAGTTGGTAATTATGTATTCTAATGTATTCTGATTTTATTAAAAATTAGTAGACGATAAGCACCTTTTGACAGTTTCATGTAATAGTGACACAAGCGAAAAGAAAGGCGAAAGAAAAACGTGCTCTGAAATTGTTATTCCGTTATTATTATTTATTTGAACGCACTTTGAAATCCTGTTCAATAAATCGAACATTGATCAAGATTGGACTCAATTTATTTGCAACTACAAACCCAAAACCCACTGTAAATGAAACAACAGGTTATGGGCCCAGGGCAGCTGTAAAAGGGTTTTGTTGTAAATAAAGCCAGGAAAGCCACGGCGAAGTCCAGAAAGCAGTTCAAAACGTCAGTCAGGCACGCAGTCAGACGACCACATCCGGCTCGCACAGCAAGTCAACGTTGAACAACGCACACGCAAGTCGTTTTAAGTCAGAAAAACGCCACGAAAGATTGTAAATTCATTTTGTTTATTTAAAAAAATTGTCAGAAGTCAGTCAAATTGTAGAATTCAAATGCAAAATGGATACTGTAAAATCTCAGTTGGAGATGTTAAGTGAAGATAGTCAGGGGAATGTCAATTTTATTTCTTGGCGATTTAAATTAAACCTAGCACTTAAGAACAAAGACCTGTTTGAGATTGTATCAGGCACGAAAGTCAGATCAGCAGGTGCTGCGTCAGATGCAACTGTTTCAGCTTGGACAAAGAAAGATGTCGTAGCTCAAACACTGATAGGTTTAAATGTAAACAGTAAGATAGCTAACAAAATTGCAAAATGTAAAACTTCCAAAGACATGATAGACAAATTAGTTTGTTTATATGGTACAAAGACTGATGTAACTTTAGAAACGTCCCGAATCAAATTCTTTACCTTTGAGTATGATGAGAGCAAGTCAGCAATAGAGAACAGTATGGAGATCATGGACTTGGCAGAGGAATTCTCAACTGAAAATGATCCAATGAGGGAAAGTTGGGTCATGACGAGGATTTTGAGTGTCTTACCGCCAAAACTGGCACATTTCAGAACTGCGTGGAATAACGTGACGGGACATGCAAAGAACTTGGACACACTCATCGAACTTCTGAGACTTGAGGACGAGCAGCTTAGAGAACCGACGACAAACGCAGAGGGCAGTACCAGCAACGCTTTCATGGCAAAACGTGGAAAACAAGGGCAGTCGTCGAGCAAGCAGGACAAGTCACAGTTCACATGCTACAAATGTGGGAAGCCAGGTCACGTGATCAAGGAGTGCAGAGGAAAGGCATGTCAGAAGTACATTGAGTATTGCAAGAAGAAATACTCATGTAACAATTGTAAGCAGAAAGGCTACTTCGCAAAGGATTGTCCATCCCGAGAAGAAGGAAATAAGTCAGCAAACGGAAAACCCAAGAAGGCATTTTTGACCACAGCTATCTCGACAGTGGACAACGACATCTCGCAGGACAGGGAAACTTCATGGTATCAAGACAGTGGAGCCAGTCAACACATGACGTCTCATCGAGAATGGTTTGTACAGCTTGTCGAGCTGGACGAGCCAATCCCAATTGTGTTCGGAGATTCAACTAGGCTACATGGCGTTGCAGTCGGGAACATTGAGATGGAGGCTTTTGATGGTCAAAAGTGGTATCCAGTGGTACTTGAAGATGTGATATATGTACCAAATCTCAACTTTAATCTTTTCTCAGTCAGTCAGATGCTAGACAAGGGACATTTACAGAAGGCAGATGAAAACGAGTCGATATTCCATTGTAAGAAAAGCAACGAGGTTGTGGCAGTAGCAAGGCGCAAAGGAAATTTATACAAAATGATGCTCAGAAGAGAAGGACAGGAAGAAGAGGCAAGTTTGATGGTTCAGTCGATCAAAGTATGGCATGAAAGACTCGCCCATCAAAACTTGAAGTATGTGAAGGACATACTGAGAAGGAAAGGGATCAAGTATGTTGATGACTGGAATAATTATGTGTGCACAGGGTGCGCATATGGCAAGCAACATCGATCCGCACATCCGAACAATCCCAAGACAGCCCAGCAGCCGTTAGATCTTGTTCATGTCGACACTGGAGAGATGAACATCCCATCCCTGGGAGGAGCAAAGTATTGGCTCATGTTGAAGGACGACTTCACTCACTACCGAAGCTGTTATTTCATGAGGACGAAAAGTGAGGCCCCTGAGAAGATTGCCAGCTACCTGAGACTTGTAGAAAATCAACTAGGAAGGAGAGTGAAGAGCCTGAGATCGGACAACGGCACGGAACTGAAGAATGCAAAAACGAAAGAACTCATGGACAAGTTGGGAATCTTTCACACCTTTACGAATGTACACACGCCAGAGCAAAATGGAAGGGTTGAAAGAGAAATGAGAACTATTGTCGAAGCAGCCAGGGCAGCGATACATGAAGATGGATTGAACGAGAAACTATGGGCAGAGGCAATGAACCAGCACGATCAACCAGACAGGAACCAGCAACGTACCAGGAAAGAGTCCAGCAGAATTGTGGTTTAGAAGGAAAATGAAGATTGAGAAACTGCGACCTTTTGGCTGTGAATGTTATGTGCTGACCCAAGCACAAAAGAGAGGCAAAATAAATAGAAAATCAGAAAAGGGAATTCTGGTTGGCTATGACATTGATTCGCCCTATTACAGGATTTACATGAAAGAGAAAAGAGAGGTCATTACTTCAGACAATGTAATCTTCGACGAGGAGAGGATACGACAGAGGCAAGGCACTGAAGTTGAGACATCGGCAACAGAGGGTACACTTGAGAAGAAAGAAGAAAGCAGCAGTGAGTCAGACGAAGAAGAAGACAACTGGACGACTGGAGAAAGTGCTGAAGAGGAAAGTGAGAACGAAAGTGGGACACAACCGCCAGAAGAAGAGCCAGGAAGGAGAAGTTTGCGAGATCGTCGAACTTTGCAACCACCACCGAGACTGAAAGACTATGTACTTAATAACAGACATGGAGGAATGAGCGCAAAAGTAGCCATGATTGGTGAAGCTGAAGACATTCCGGTGAGTCAGGCACTTAAAGATGAAAAGTGGAGAAAAGCAATGCAGGAGGAGTACGACTCGCTAAAGGAAATGAAAACTTGGGAATTGGTGGACTGCCCTGAAGGAGTGAAACCTATCACATGTCGGTGGGTACTTCGAGAGAAAGCAGATGGAAGATACAAGGCCAGACTCGTAGCCAGAGGATTTGAACAGAAGGAAAGAGTGGACTACAAGGAAACATTCAGCCCAGTAGCCCGCCATGCATCGATTCAACTACTACTAAGTCACGCAGCGTCAAAGAAAATGAAGTTGGTATCGTTCGATGTGAAAACGGCATTCTTGTATGGAAATCTGAAACAAGTCATCTACATGAATCACCCTGAAGGATTCGACGATGGATCAGGTAAAGTTTGCAGGCTGGATAAGAGTCTTCACGGACTCAAGCAAGCCCCAAAGATGTGGAACGAGAGAGTCACTACACACTTTGTAAAGAAAGTTGGCCTGATCAACGCAGATGACGACCCGTGTATTTACTACACCAAGGACAAGAGCATTATGCTCTCACTCCTCGTGGATGATGGACTGATAATTGGGAAAGATGAAAAGAGAATATATAGACTTTTGAAGGAAATAAGCAAGGAGTTTCAGATCACTTACAGTAAGAAAGTTCAGGACAAGTTGACGTACTTGGGCATGGAAATCAAGGTCGACAAAGATGGAATCTTCGTGAATCAGCCTCGGTACACGGAGAAGATCTTGAGGAGGATGAAACTCGAACAGTGCAACCCAGCATCCACACCAATTGAGCAAGGAATGATCACCAAGAAAACAGATTTCAAGAACGACGAGGCACTACCGGCGAAGAACAACTATCGCGAGGCGATAGGGAGTTTGTTGTACCTCGCTACAATATCTCGACCAGACATCAGTTTCGCCGTGAACTACCTCAGTCGATTCTGCAACAATCCCATGAAAAGCCATCAGGCGATGGTGAAACGTGTATTCCAGTACTTGAGAGGGACAGTGACAGCAGGAATCTACTTCGGAGGAGGCAAAGAACTCGTAGCATACACCGATTCAGACTTCGGAGGAGACCTTGAGACAGGAAAGTCGACAAATGGAGTATTGGTGATGAGAGGAGGACCAGTAGTCTGGTACTCACAGAAGCAGCGTTTGGTATCGACTTTAACCGCAGAAGCAGAGTACCGAGCCGCAGTGTCTGTGATTGGAGATGTGTGCTGGATCAAGAGACTCACACTGGAACTTGGTATCCTGGAAAGTGATCAGCCGATCACTCTGAAAATCGACAACATGTCAGCGATTCACATGTTACAGAATGCACACGAAGGAAAGACAACCAGAGGCAAGAGACACATTGAGATACCACGAAAACACATTCAGCAACACGTCGGCAACACTGTGACACTGTGAAACTTCGCTCAGCACTCGCCACAGTCAAGGGGATGGTCAGCATGATACGTAGAGCAATCCACAAATTAGTAAATAAGTAAATAGGTTTTTAATACCTTGATAGGAGACAAAACTTTACTCGATTTTTCTTCTTGTTGGTTCATTATACTTTTAACATGAATAATTTCATTGTACAAGTTTTTTTCCATTTATGTCACTGATATTTTGGAATGTTAGAAACTCTTGAAGGTTTAGGCAATTCTTCATCAGTTCTTCTTTTTCTGACAGCTTTCCCAAGTTGTACAGAAAACCCCATAGAGAATGGTGTTTGTTTGATTTCTTCCTCAATCTCTCGGCCGTGAAACCGGTTCAATTTCCAATTCTTCGGCAATTTCCTTAGCGGATATCATTGCGTCTAAAAAACACTTTTCTCTGAAGGATCAGAGGAATTCTTGACAATTATCAAGCAGCTTCTCGGCAAATATTAAGTCAGCCATCTTCCCTTGCAATGTTTTGCTAACTAGATTTACTTGAAATAAAAGGTCATGCCAAACAATCAGGCATGTCAAAAAGGAAAAGTCTTTCATATGCTTAATCAGAAATTGAGCTTCTGATGCTGTTTTAGGGTCGTCAACGCTGTCCGTAAGTTCTATGAGTGCTTGCCTAACTTCAGCATATTGGTACCTGATAGCTTGGATTGAAGAAATTCTTGCTTCCCAACGAGTTTCACAAACTTGTTTTAGAGATAAAACTGAATATGCTCACTAACTATGCAGTACCGTTTCGTTGATCCTACAAAAATTGTGTAAATCCGCTGAATTATTCCAAGCAGTGAGATTGACTCTTCACAGAAGACCTTGCATCATCAGATACTACATGATTCAAACTATGACTGGTACACGGTGTAAATGAAGCCCGGAGATATTCTTTCAAGACTCTAGCCTGAATACCTTTGTTAATTCCGGCCATATTAGCTCCATTGTCGTAAGCTCAGACAGTCATTCATGTTCAACTTGCAATTTTCAATCTCTTCAAACAACAGTTTTGAGAGAGCTTCTCCAGTTGATTCTTTTGCAACTTTGGAGCCAATAAAACTTTCTTCCACGCCTATATTGCCACTTACATCATCTTCTTCAGTGACATATCGTATTGTCAGGGATCTTTGTGGCTTATATCTGGTGTGCTGTCCAAAATTACAGAAAAGTACTTAGATTTAGTAATTTTTTTTTATTATAGCTTGCTTTACTTCGGACCTCAAAAGACAAATAAGTTCATTTTGAATGTTATTTCCCAAAATAGTCACATGGGAGGAGCTATTAGCTACTCTCCGCAAGTGATCTGACATTACACCATCAAATTGGCCAATCAACTCGATTAAACCTAAGTAATTGCCGTTATTCTTTGGGAACAACTTTGAGGATGAGCCTCGAAAAGCGATATTATGTTTTGCCAAATACAAGGTTATAACTACAAGGCGCTTAAAAACTTCCTCCCATCTTTGGGTCTCACGTATAATTTGTTCAATTAGCTCTTGATTAATGGAAACATTTTTTTAGCCGCAATTCTGCTTCAAGTCAGATAGTCATATATTTAAAATGTTCAGGTGAAGTTTCATGTAAACCTAATCGTTCAGAGAGGCGTTTCTAGTCATTAAAACCTGACTTTTGCCCAAGTTGCGATGTCTTATGCGTAATCGGCAGTGCGCAACTCTAGATCATGAGTGGACGGACTAGTCCAATAGTTTTCCCGGGGGGTTAGCTTAAGAGTTCGGTTTGATACCTATTACTTGCGGAATAGGTCGGGACGGCATAAAACATATTGTAGGAGAAGCATGTATTATAATGGCGACTCGCTTACTGCGTCGGGACGAAAATTTTCAGATACTTCCAAATTTTGCAATCAAACACCGGTATTTTTCCGAGAGTGAACTCCGGACCAGAGATAAGTTCAGAAGTTTCAAAGGGGCGCCCAGCTATATTGTTGAGAATTGATCAATTGACAGCTGACCCGAACCCAACCCAACCTTGACCCTATCCAACTTCACACTATACTTTTGTTTTATATAGAGTCAAAGTTGGTAATTATGTATTCTAATGTATTCTGATTTTATTAAATTAGTAGGCGATAAGCACCTTTTGACAGTTTCATGTAATAGTGACACGAGCGAAAAGAAAGGCGAAAGAAAAACGTGCTCCGAAATTGTTATTCCGTTATTATTGTTATTTGAACGCACTTTTGAAATCCTGTTCAATAAATCGAACATTGATCAAGATTGGACTCAATTTATTTGCAACTACAAACCCAAAACCCACTGTAAATGAAACAACATATATGCATATTATATCTTGATTTTGAATAATATTTTATACATAAACGAAGAAATAAAACAACATTGTAAGAAAAGTTAGTTAGCGGACACAAGAATATTTCCGCAGAATATATTTGTGCAACCACGATAAACAGGATTGCAGGACGAATTTCCTACAGATGAAAGATGGGCTAGGGATGTTGCTGGTATGTGCAAATGTATCGTAGGTATGTATACCATGGAGATCCTGAAGCTTATAACTTGTCAGAATAGACTGTATGCGCTCCTGTGCTTGTATTGCAGAAAACAGAATTAATGTCATTAATTGTGCAGCAACGATACTACCAAAAACTGTATATTGATTCTCATTCGTATTCATAGGTTCACGTGTGACTGTTTCGCTTATTCGTTTTAGATGTTTAACTACTGCAGTAACTTGTTTTTTTGTTGGTGGTCCTTGGGAGCTTTCGTTCGGTAGAGTTATTGTTTTTGCTGGATTTTCTCCTTGTTGTTTATTAACTTCTTCTTCGCGTGGTACCGTTGAACAGAATGTTACGGTCCGATTAATGGGAAACTTGTGACGATTCATGCACCAGCAAATTGTGGGGGTGAATTTTTTAATTATAAGGGTTCTAACAGCATTATTCTCTCTTGGCTGTTGTGCATGATGATTATTGTTTTCGCCATATCAATGTTGGATGTTCTAGAAAACAATCCGATGGAGGAGTTTTCCAACAGTCGTCTTTATTTGAAGCCATAGAGAATGACTAATTGACTAAACAGTTTACTAAATTAGGTATTTGCGCAAGTACTATTTCAAGTTGTTTTCACCATACAAGTATCTAAATTTAGCTACTTGATTTAGTAACTTGCTTTAGCTACTTGATACGTTTAAAATTGGCTATATTTTTAAGTTTTATGCATTTTTAGTTATTTAGTTTTGATCCTGTCAAAAGATAAAAAAGAAGAAGAGGGGACAGTGATAAAAACATGGTAGTTAGTAAATCTGATAATGAAAGTACTAATAAATAAAACTACTAGTAAATAAATATAGTTTTAATAAAAGAAGATATTGAACAATAAACAACGAAACATGGTGTCAGAAGCGTAGTCGAAAATCGCCTACAGCTTATAAAGAATAAAAAATAAAAGTTAGAAGCCATTTTCCCTTCAATAAATATAATAAAAAACGAGAAGTTCAAAATAAGAAAATTGTACGGACGTATCAAAAGTGTAGTGAAAAATGGAATACTTCAAGTCCCCGGAAGCGTTTAACGTACAGGAACCACATAGATGGTCCAAATGGAAGCAAAGATTTGAAATATTTTTGTTAGCTTCAGGAAAAAGCACTACTGAGGAAAATATAAAAGTAGCTGTTGAATATTTTTGTATATCTATAATACATTTGAAACAACCAAAACTTCAAAACTAGATGATGTGTTATTTTGTTTTGATGATCATTTCTTACCCAAAGAAATGTAAGTATGAAAACAATTAAATTTAACAGCATACAGCAAAAAAAGGTCAAAATATAGACTCAAGCAGTAAACTGTTTGTTTGTGTTTGTATGTGAAAAGGGTCAGTGTAAAAGCAGCTATGCAGAGAGGATGATAAAAGACAGAATAGCACTGGGTGTTCTGGATAAATAGGTTCAAAGACACTTATTAAGAGAACCATCAATGTCAGACAAGATGCTTCAATATTGTAGGAGTATTGAGGTTACAATGAAACATGTTGAGTTATTGAAAAGTGGCACAGAAAAAGCACAAGAAGCTGATGCTCTTAAGTTTTTACGCAAATGTGGAAGATGTGTTTTCAGTCATCAACCTAGACAATGCCCCTCTTATAATCAAACTTGTGCAATTTGTCAATGTAAAGGCCATTTTGCTAAGGTTTGTTTCTTCAAGGACAAACAGCACCAAAACAAGTGGTAAGAACGAGGTAATTATTCTAATTCCAAACAGCCAGAAAACAGGAGGCAGGAAGAATATCGGTCAAATGAACAAGATGAAGCTGAGGTTGAGAAACTAACATCAGAAGTACAGGTTTTGGGCAATGTAAACTCAGAATTCAGATATTATAAGTAGGGACAATGCAGGTATTGAGAATTCTATTTTTATTAATGAGCATAAGCCAAATATTAAAAACCATAGCTGGTATGAACGTATTACTGTTAATAATATTGACAATTGACATTATGTTTAAGCTTGATTTTAATGATATAATGTTGATAAATCTAAAATTATTTCAACATCCATGACAATAATTTCCTATTGAAATTTTAAATCAAAACCTCTAGGTCACATAACACTTGAGTGTTTTTATAAAAGTCAATTTAAAAATGTTAAATTTTTTATAGTTGATTTAGAGTCAGGGCCTTCACTGTTAGGTGATTGTTTACATTTTAACATGATATCTAGAGTGAGTACAGTTCAAACCAAGATGTTAATTGATAATACTGCCAAAAACAAGAAATGGAGTAAATAAAAATTTTGAAAACATTTTTGAGGGCTTCCGATGAATTTCAGATTATGTGGAAATTAGATTAAAAGAAGATGCAATACCAGTTATACAAACACAAAGGAAGGTACCATTAGCCTTTAATGAAAAACTAAAATCAACGTTAGATGATCTTGAACAAAAAAGTATAATCTCTAAAGTTGAGTATCCAACTGATTGGGTTAATTCATTAATGATTGTTGAGAATCCTAATGGATTACTATGTTTGTGTTTAGATCCAAAACCATTGAACAAATATATTTGTCGAGAGCATTATATTATTCCTAGGTGTGATGAAATTTTAGCTAAGCTGGAAGGAAAAGCAATTTAATCTGTAATTAAATTAAAAAAATATTGAAAAAAATCTTTAAAATATATAAAATTTAACTTTGATAAGCTGCAATATAAAATGGCATTGTTAATTTGTTATAACAAAAAATGGAACACAACCTTCTAAAAAAATGTATAAGCTGTTACGGCTATTGAAAAACTTTTAGACACAAGATATTTACCTAGACCTAAGATGTATGTCGCAGATGCATTAAGTTGATATTATATTAAATCAGAGACTCCCTTAGATACAGAACTAGAATACACTGTTCATGCACTCTCTTTAACTGTATGATTCGATTTTATCACAAGTAAAACATTGTTGTATAACTCATAGCCCAACACTGATAAAAAGTTGACTTCTAAATTGAAATATTCCTTTAACTTGAGACATAACATATATTTTTCTGACAATTTGCTATTTTACAACATAGAGAAATTGTTGTTCCTTCTGAACTTAGAAGTAATATGTTTAAATTAATACATTTGGCCAACTTTGGAATGTAAAAATGTAAATTACAATCACGTAAAATTGTGATATGGCTCAAAATGTCTAAAGATATTGAGAACTATGTAAGAAATTGGGAAACTTGTAAATTCAATATGCCAGCTAACCCAGAAGAGACTCTTGTACCCCATAAAACACCAGAAAGGGGGCGTCCATAAATTACGTGAGACATTTTTTAGGATTTTTCGACTCCCCACCCTCCTGATGAGATTTCGTAAGATTTTTCTTTACTACCTCCCCCATTCTCACTTGAGATAATGTGTTTTTGGCTGTGAAATTCATTGGATTTGAAAAAAATACAAAAAAAAAACAATTTGCTCTATAACTTTTATTAAAGACTAGTATACAATTGTGATTTGAGAATATTGCCTTAGTTTAAAATCACTGTGATGAAATTAAATAATAAATACTTCAACGTAAATTAATAAGAGATTATTCTAATTCAGTCCATGGAGACTCGTGATTGAGCCACTCCAAACCGTTGTCGCTTGCAGACAGAAGCTCAGTCGCTCATCTTGTAACAATACGCGATGGTCGCAATTTAAGTGTTTGCACAGCTCGTGCACGATGAGCCGCACGTCGACGTTCTGCAACTTTTGTGATAGATGCGAAATAGATTCCACATGTATTGCAGCATCTCTTTTCTATATTGTGACGTAAACTTGGACAATAGAGGTCATCATAAGGCATGCTTGTGAAGGTGTGTAATGGTTGAATAGGCAGGCAGTGGCGAATTAAGAATGGTGCAAATGTTTTTCCATTATGCTGTTCAGGATCCGGAATCGCCGGATGTCCATTAACTTGAATGGGATATGGAGGTAATAAAAAAAGATCATGTAAAGAACTCCGACGTGGACTGCAGCACTGCTGATCATCGCATTTTATAACCTAAAATAATAATTATTTTTGATTATTTATAAAGATGCATTTGTCGGCATGGATGCTTGTTAAAAAAATATTGTAGAAAAATCGTAATTTTGTTTACCAAAAGTAAATATTGACTCTCTCTAAAATGCTCGGTGTACCATTCATCAGCAGGAAAATCTGGAACATTAGAAATGTCGTTTGGGTCGATGTAATTAGCAATAGCTTCGTGTCTATCAATGCACATTGCGGACCATATTTCTGCTTTTTTGAAGTTATTTTTTTTTAAATCATTAATTGTTTTACCGAAGAGTCAAGATGTGTATCAAAAGGGTCATGGAGAAGAACAACACCTGATAGTTCTCGGCTAAGTCGAGCCATGCGTCTCTACTCTATTGAAAGCACTTCTGCCGGGGGCATTATTCCCAATGAATATTGCGTCAAATTCATATTTTTTAAATGCTGTATAGAATGTGCAATTACTTACCGATATCGCGGGTTGTCATCGGGACCGCCATCGTTCGAAATAATAAGGACAGGCTTGACTTTATCATCTTCGTTTTTCATTAATTTACCAAAAGGCTGAAGAGTTAAGAGAGTGTCCAAGTCTTCAGCGTGACTAGTTGCAGTCGAAGACGAGTGCTTACTACTTCGGATTACTATATATGTTGGTCCACTATATGAGACGGCTTCTGACCGCCTATTGAGCTACTCTGGGGAGTTCGGGCTGGTGCGACAAACACCATTGTGTAAAATTTCGCATATATTTTTATTCTAGAAAAATTTCTTACTTCAATTTAACTTTACTTTCACACATTTTACAAGGTTTTCTATTGAAAAAAAAATACGTGATATTTGTTAAAACCCCCCTCTCCCCAAGAGAGATCTGGAAAGATTTAACTTGACCCCCTCCCCCCCCTTGAACACCTCACGTAATTTATGGACGGACGCCACCAAAGACCATGGCAAATATTATTTTCTGACTTTTGATTATCAGTCCAAAAGCTATTTGATAATTGTTGACAGCTACTCTCATTGGTTGAAAGTTTTTCCTACCCAAAATAAAACAGCTTTTACTATGATTAAGCATTGTAAGGATTTTTTTTCTAAATTTGGTGTTCCTGATATCTTCTATGCTGATAATGTTCCCTATAACAGTATAGAATTTAGAAATTTTACTAAATCATGGAATTTTGATTTGGAGTTTTCTATCCTTTTTTATCACAAGTCAAATAGTTTTGTAGAGAAGATGAATATCTCTAAAAACATGCTTAAAAAAATGAAACGTCTAGATGAACTATCGTAGTATTTACTTGAATATCTAGATACTCTTCTACCTACCTAGTTAGCATATGCTCCCATCCAATTATTTTTAAATCGCCTTGTGAAGATGGAACTTCCTATTACTTTAGAAAAACTTCTTCCCACAATTATTAATACAAAAAAATCTCATAAAAACTTGGAGTACATTTCTGAAACAACTCAAAAGAAGTATAATAAAACCGCTAAAAAATTTGCCACCTTTGTAAATGATTCAAAATGTTTTGTTTTAAAAAAACAATTCTTGGAATGAAGGAAAGATAGTGAAAAAATATAATGAGAGATATTATCTCATTAAAGATGAGAATGGGAAAACATTTAGAAGAAACAGGAAGCTTGTTAATAAAACAAATTTACCTGTGAACATTATAATTTGTTTGATGACTTATTATATGAAATAACTCATTTTACTCTTGAAACTGCAAACTTTCATAACATTATAAATGTTGAATACTTTCTGAGACAGATTCGTCTGATGATTATCTAAGCAGTTATGAGTTTGAACAATCTGTAGTCGTAAACTTGCCAAGTAAATTGATAGTTCATCAGGAATAAAATCGTCAGATTTCACCATTTTCCAACTGTTGTGGACTAATTTGTGGTGATCTTCCCACAGTGAAAATTTATCTTCTAGTTTTTCAGAATGACCAGAATGAATAAATTTGAAATTCAATTCCATTAATTTAATAACATAGTGACAACAGGTAACAGTAACAATTACAGAAAGATCCAGACTAATAATAATTAGATGATGAATAGATTTTCTAATTTCATCCATATTTACGCGAATTCAGAGATAAGTAAGATGTAGATGGATAAATAAACAATGTGTGTGTTACAGGTAAAATAATTTACTAATCTCATAATTACTGACAAATATTTAGGTATTCTGTCATTCAGAAAATTATGAAATTTGCTGTTACTCTTGTTGACATCTTATTAAAAATAAACTACAACATAATTACATCCTTACTTACCTCAGCCCGATCGAAAAGGTTAGGTTAGGTGTTGAGATTTTATTGTAATGAGTAGGTATATTAATATACAATTATACACTATTCATTCTTATTTCGAATTCGTTCCACAAAACCAAATGCAATTTAATGTTTTCAAGTTTAGAAAAACAGTTTTTTTAGCACGCTTTTATTAGTTATTGTCGCTGTCTGACACACATGCGCAGTGATACCATCATCACCATACCATCATCAGTCATAGGAACATCATTTCTGATTTTCTGAAGAAGGCAGTACTCTTCTCACGACACGTTGTTAACTATTTTAAATTGAAAACAAAGAATTAGAAATAAAAGATTTTAGGTAAAATATTAGTGATCAAACGTCTATGTTTTTATGAAATGAACTGGTTATGGTCGATTCGATGTTTTATGAAAAAACATCGATTCATCGAGTATATCGATAGCATTTCAAAAAATCGGAACGATTCGTTGTATCGCATATTGTAAACATCGATGTTTTCGATGCATCGATTTATATCGAATATCCCTAGTCCTGTCAAGAGATAAAAAAAGAAGATAGCACAGTGATAAAAAACATGGTAGCTTGAAAACCTGATAATGAAAGTGCTAATAAATAAAACTACTAGTAAATAAATATAGTTTTAATAAAACATATAAAA
This sequence comes from Diorhabda sublineata, assembly GCF_026230105.1. Classification (NCBI taxonomy): domain Eukaryota; kingdom Metazoa; phylum Arthropoda; class Insecta; order Coleoptera; family Chrysomelidae; genus Diorhabda; species Diorhabda sublineata. The sequence continues at coordinate 20,643,338 of NC_079483.1, read as the reverse complement.
ACAAGAAATTGAACAATAAACAACGAAACAACATGAAACGATTGACTTGTATGCAAAATACAGGAATGAAGTTGGTACTTTCAATTAAAAATGGTTAAAATTATGAAGCTGAAGAAAGCCACAGAGTTTAAAAATATTAGCATCCAAATAACACCAACATTATGAATTAGTGAAAGTTAGTAGGAAGAAGCTTCACAACATATTATGCGGATAACCAGAATAAAACAGGTAAACCTTCCTATATTTAGTATCCTCATGATGTGAGTAAAATCAAGATGTTAGGTTAGTTGGTGTTAGCTAATAAAATTGAGAATTAAATGAAAAATAGGCTATCGAAGAGAAAATTAAAATAATTTATAAATAAACAATTATAATTGGATATTTATTGTTCAATAGTGACAAAAAAATTGTTATTGATTGTGATAGGGATGCTAACTTGAAGGTGGATTGTAAATCAGTTTCTTTTGTTTAACAAATTAATTCCAAACATTCATTTATTGCGAACCTTCAAATAACTCCTAATAAATAAAATGAAAAATTGAGGAATAAAAACATTTTTTTCTGGAGTTGTATTAGATTAGCCCATATTGTATTATCAATTTAAATCTGTTTATATAACTGATGGAAAATAATCTATATCCAATTGATATATGAAATAAAAAAGGTTCTATTAGCAGCTGTTTTCGGTGAGGCTGGGGATTTGGATACTTTTGCTGGTTTTTACTCTATTTCTACTCTGTTGTTAAGGCAATCAGGGAAGTGAGTGGCATAGTGTATGTAACTAAACTAGCACAGTTGTGATCATTAAAACACCATGAATACCCTTTCATATTATATTTTAATAATGTAATCAATTCTTTTCTGCTAGCTTATATTACCTCAATATTGCTTCTAGAAAACATGCTTACGTTTTATGATATAAAGTAAATAGGTACTTGAATTGCAAAAATAATGAACATATTAATTAAGTGAATCATTGCCTTTAAACTGTTAATGTAACAGTGTTTATAAATGTTATCTCTGCTTCTTGTGAAAATTGATAGTTTGATGAATTTAAACAGAAGTAAACTTTATAGTTCAATATAATTATCAACTTATTTTCAACTAATTTTATATTATATTTAATGTCCACCAAAATGGATAAATGGGTGAAATATGAAAAAACACAAAAGAGAAGGGTAATATAAAGGTGGCTATTTATTTATTCAGTATAGTGAAGACATATGAGGGTAGTAGTGTATTGTTGTATTCACAATAGTTACGTTGTACTCAATATTATTCTTTAGCTTGGTTAATAAATTATAACATACATATATCACTTACATTGTCAGTAAGGTGATTGATAGTAATGGTATATAGATCTCATTAACCCGAGGTTCTCTTTTCTGTTTTTGTTGATTCAAAATTACATTTGAAATCTTTCTGAGTATTGAATATTTCTTGTAGAAAATTGTGGGAAAGGGCGAAAATTGTAGAATGATTTAATGAATATGAGAGGTTTTGGAATTCCTTAATAGATGTGGTATTAGCTTAATTTATCAATTGTATTTATTTAGGCTTTCCTTATTACATGTTGTTGTAGCTGATGTTTATTATGTGAATCTATTACATCTATTTACAAACGTGTGTGATTGGATTTTGAAATGGGATTTTATCCGTTATTGACTAATATTTTTTCAGTATTATTATAGAGTGGTTCTGATAGTCAATATGAAAATATTAGTTATACATTTTTTCATTGAAAATAGCAGTGTCGAAAAAATGCAGTAGAATTTTTAAAAAAAGTGTATTATTCCAAAAGGAAACAGCAGAATTTAAAAACATTTATTATTTCAAAAGGAAACAGCAGAAACAAGTGATGCATACTATTTATAGTAATAATTAGGTTCGGTGGGTGTACAAGAAGAGAAGTTGCCAATTCGAGAAACTTATGAGAATGGGGACTTGGTTGGAACGCATATGAAACCCTAGCATTATTAATACATGCATGGCCACAAGAGAAATAGGGTACAAAAGTTGCCCAAGAAGAATTGGGTTCAAGTAATGATGAGGTAACCGACTGGAAAAATTATTTTAGGGAATTGTTGCAAGAACCCAAAAAAATCATATAAATTGATGAGTCCTGTTTATTCACAAATGATATACAATTGAGGACGCATCACTAGGTGTTTGTGGGAATTTGTCAAGAGAATGGGAAATGTTTTTGTTTGCCGTGCCTTTCAGGAGAAAAAAAGTGTGGCTTTATATTATTCGCCAGTACTTAGAACCCGGAACTACTATTATGTCTGATGTGTGGAATTCTAATACCAAAACTACAAAAGTAGAAGATGAATTTTATACACTTCACTGTTAATCAGTTCACTGTTAATACAGAAACTGGAGCACATACATAAAGAGCAAAGAGAAGGTACAAGTACGAATTAGTAACATATCGGAATATGCTAGATTCGAAAAATCAGAGCAATTATTACGAAACTCTTAAAATCGAAGGAAAATGATACTTTTTCATAGAAAATAAAGTAACAGACCTATCAGTCTTATATAAAACTAATACTCATTCTTATTATAATCTTTATAAAAACAAAATTAGAATGTATGGAAAGTTCTTACATTGGCTTACCTGCAGTCATTTAAACTGATCTTATAATAATCTTAGAATTGCCGATGATTGGCGCTTTCCAAAAGTGAAGCTAATATATCAACAATGAAAACGTATCATTAAATAAAGTAGGTAAAAATCTAACAATTAACAACACTACTGGTTCAAAACGAATCCCCGTTGGATGCGGGAAATCCAACATCAGGGTCGTTGATCTGTAAATGAAGAGCGTGAGTTTCTAGGCGGACAAATAATTGGACCAGTTGTTGGAATGAGATAGTTAATTAAGAAAAATATTTATACTTGTGAAAAAACGAATTGTCTTTTCTTTTAGAAAATATACCCCTACTTAGTCATTTGTAGTGACATGTTCTTACAATCTGATGATTGCCCGGCATATTATTCCATATATGTTGTGCATTTTTTAGATCAAACGTACCCTGATAGGTGGATAGGACAAGTTTATTTATTTGGCCATCCAGATCTTCAGACCTAACTAGACTTTTGTGGGGCCAAATAAAAGATCTTTTTTACACCGGGAACCTAACCAAAACCGAGCATTTGTGATCATCTTGTCCCTTGTAAAGATGTGAGTTTTTATTTTCAAGTTATGTTTGGTTTCTATTTGAAAAGTTTGAGAGGTGAGTGGGAAGAAATTTGAAGTTTCTCCCAAAAACAAGCTTGTAGCGTGGTTGAATGATAATTGATTGTATTTTTAGAATCAATGTATAAATCAGAATGTTTAGTATTTTCCCTCAAATTCTGCTTTTTTTTCTGCCATCTCGTTTGATTTTAGATAACTTCGTCTGAACACCTCATGCTCAAAGATCCATAATTTTTGATTTTTTATTAATAAAATGATTTATAAACTCAGCTTCATAGATTGAACGGAGATACTCAGGCTTTCGGAAATTTTATAATAATATGTTCTTTTATTTCACGAGGTAGGTCTCTCAATATATTTTGAAATAAACAACTTCTCCATATTACTTAATCCTTTGGTGTTATCGGCATTACTTTTACATTTTTCTGATGTACCAATATTAAATAATTTAAGTCTGTGTCTAAGTTTATTACCCAATTTTCAATTCAATAAAGATATCATGATATCGTACTGTTCCAAATTTAACCTAATATTTGAAGTTTTAGATGGGTTTATTCTTATGATTCTTAGAAAAATTGTTACAGTCTTCTCATTACTATCAAAAATCACAGTTCCAAATATATTTATGAAAGTGCTTACATCTTTGTGAAATAGGAAGTAGCTTCGTCTGCATTTGACATAAAAATCGTCCCTATGTTAATATTTGACTTACTAATAATACGAATTAACACGTTTTATTATCGTAACAGTGATGGCTTATTAACTATCATCTAATTTATCACTTAATTTTCAATGATGGGTAATTTCTATAATATTTCTCATATGATTAGACATTAGCTGAATCAAGTTCGATATGGTTTCTTTTGTGATGTTGAGCCACTTTTCCTCTAGTGCGCTCTGAGGTCGAGAGCTGAGGCGCAAAATTTAGCACGATTTTGGGGTTTCTCCATTTATTTGTTTTCCACACATTCCACTTATTCAAATCTAGTAAGATAATAGAACATACCCTGTTGGCTCCAATGTTCACTGCAAATTATAATGTGCAAATAAGTAGACTTATGGATAAAGAATAAAATTGTCATAGCAACTTTTGAAGATGGCATTTTCATACTAGGAAGTCGTGAAAATCCAGCTACAACATCCAAGGTGCTACGAGGGTATTTAAATGATGTCTAAATATGAATCAAATTCCCAAAGTGACCTGAACAGTTTTACTCACCAATTTCGTTGAAAAACAAACAAATATCACAACTACAAATTACATATGGACTTGAAACTAATTTGGAAAGAACTTTTATTTAAAAAAAAACAGGATCTATAGTGGTTATTTGATAGAAAATCTGAAATACTACCGGAAAACAAGCTTCTGCTATACCAAACTATCTTCGAATCCATTTGGATGTATGGATGTACTTGAAAATCACATTAATTTCCTTCCAGACTCCAAAATACAAGATCAATGAAAAGGAATTGCCCGACTGACTTAAGAAATGGTTAAAATGGACTGGAGAAGTCATTAACACGATAGATAGGAGCAAAAAATGGATTCACTATGTAAAAATCAAGTTCATTTCCTCCAAGAACTCCATATCCCAAGGAATCGAAAAAGAATTGACCTGTTGGCTTAAGAAATGGTTAATATGGATTAGAAAAGTCCTTATCACGATAGATGAGAGCAAAAAATGGATTCACTATGTTAATTTGGTGATAACCTTTGTACCGTTTCTTATTTCTAAGGATCAGACATCCATTAATTTTTGGATTCTATTTTTAAAATTTACTATAACATTATATCGTCTGCAAATATTATAGACCGGGATCCCTCGCCCTTTTTCGTAAGTGATTACTAACAAGCTAATTTTTCGTCAGTAGCTTCATTTTGACGAGACGCCCAACATTAGCTAGTACAAAAATTTCGTAAGTGGTAGCTAACAGGGGTAATGAGAACATAATTTGTTGATTTAGTGGTTATCAAAAATTCATTACTAACTGGTTTTTTTATTTATAATTCTTATAATAATAATCTAAATTAGCCGAAAAAATATTTGTCCTACAAAATGCTAGGTTTGATCAACGAGGTCCCATTTTTGCAACATGTACTATTTACGAGGTCATGAAAAATTATTACTAACCAGCTGATTTTTTTTTTGTTGGTTAGTTAATAATTATATAATTTAACGCCCACATTGTCCTACACATTACGTGGAACGTTTTTCTAGTCCGACACTCTTAGGTTGTAGTACAAATACTAGATGTAAAAATAATTAGTATCAAGTTGAAACTTCGTGAGTAGCTTCGTTTCAATGAGACGCCCAAGAATTTCCTTTACGAAAATGCTCGATTGTGGTAGCTAACAGGGGTAATGAGGACATAATTTGTTGATTTAGTGGTTATCAAAAATTTATTACTAACTGGTTTTTTAATTTATAATTCTTATAATAATAATCTAAAGTAGCCGAAAAAATATTTGTCCTACAAAATGCTAGGTTTGATCAACGAGGTCCCATTTTTGCAACATGTACTATTTACGAGGTCATGAAAAATTATTACTAACCAGCTGATTTTTTTTTTGTTGGTTAGTTAATAATTATATAATTTAACGCCCACATTGTCCTACAAATTGCATGGTATATTTTGCTGATCCTCCAATGGAATTTGAAATTCATAACAATAAAAATCTATTCATTCTGTACATTTTTCTATTGGAGTTTAGTTATATTAGTACGCATGCGCGTACTAATATAACTAAAGAGAGTCAAAGAAATTAAAATGCAAAGAGATGTTTTTGGCCGTTTACTTTATGCATCAGTAGAAAATAAAATTGATATAGAAAAAGCATTAAGTTATCCTCTAGCTCCTGTTCCTTTTTCACTCTGTCATACTAATGGATCGATATGCAAGACCCCTAAATCTGTGATTATTAATGAATTACTAGAATATCAAACCGAAATTGAAAATCCTCCAGAAGCAGACATTCACTTAATTGATGGATTTTATTTATTACATACGCTGAAAAACGTTCCAAACAGATATGGTAAAATCTCGAAACATATATTACAAATACTTACATATAATAAAAAAGAAGTACATATTATATTTGACAAGTACAAAAAACCCAGTATCAAAGATTTTGAACATGATCTGAGAGGTGAAGAGGATACACAGTATGACGTCATACGTAGAGACAATAATCGTCCTGCGGATTTCTGCAAATTATTGAGGAGTAGCAACTTTAAAGAAAAATTTGTCGAATTTTTAATTGAAGATTGGACAAGAGATGAATTTTTTACCTTGATTGAAGGGAAGACTGTTAAACTTAATTATGATCAATGTTACACTTATGAGGTGTCTAGTGATAATAAAATAAAAAGAATTATTGATTATAATCTTTCTTGTTATCATGAAGAAGCTGACACCAAAATTGTGTACCATGTTTGTCAATTTAATCGTAACTATCGTGTGCAGATACATTGTACAGATTCTGATATACCAATAATAATGTTGGCTAATTTCAAGTATTTAAAAGATGAAATATAAGTAATAATTAATTTAAGCACAAATAAAAAAAAAATGTACCTGAACATAAATGAAATTTATGCCAAGCTTGGAGATCAATTATCGTGTTCATTTGCTATATGCCATATTTTTACAGGAAATGATTACAATCCCGCTTTTTTCCGTAAAGGAAAAAAAAGACCTTTCAGTATTTTTAAGAAAAATAAAAATTTTCAAGAGGCTTTTATTCAACTCCTACGAAGTGATCATACAGTATTAACAACGTCAAATGAAATAGTTCGAATTATTGAAGAGTATGTATGTAGAGTGTACTCATTAAAAACCAAAAATGATATCAACAGAGGACGGTATGAACTATTTGAAAAAGGCTATAGATCAAAAGGTGGAAGTGAAAAAGTATTAAAAAAAATATTATAGGATATGATCCTTCCAGTTTGCCACCAACAAAACAAGAATTGTTGCAACAAATTAAAAGAACGGTATTCATCAGCAATGTATGGTGTAATGCACACATGCGGTGCCCCACAGATAAAGTACCTGAAAATTATGGATGGACAATAATTGATGGTAAATACGAGTATTATTGGTTTGATGGTCCTCAAAGCCCATCCTTTGAAGAATTATCTTCTCAATTGCAAGGTACCCTATTAATATTATTGAAATTTGGTTTTTAATTTTTCGGCGACATTAATTAATTTTTTCATATTATTACAGATTTAGATACCACGGAAGATCAGAATGAAGAAGATACTGATGAAGATGAGGAGAGTGATGCCAGTAGTGAGGATGAATGTTTTTCTGATGAGTCAGATGAAAATTAATTACTTTTTTTATATAAAAATATCTACTTTTTCATGTATGTTACATAATAAAGTTGATTTATTTCAATAAATATATTTTCACTTTACCTCATGTTGCACATAGGAAAAAGGAAAATTACGATTATTGTAGGACTACGGATGCATACCAGTTTTTTTGTAGGACATTGTTTTATTCGGATAAAAAACACACTAATGTATCACGTGATACTTTTGTCCTACAGTTACTAATAAAAAAAATGGTCCTGTGGTATGGACAACTTAGGAGTCTAGGACTAGAAAAACGTTCCACGTAATGTGTAGGACAATGTGGGCGTTAAATTATATAATTATTAACTAACCAACAAAAAAAAAATCAGCTGGTTAGTAATAATTTTTCATGACCTCGTAAATAGTACATGTTGCAAAAATGGGACCTCGTTGATCAAACCTAGCATTTTGTAGGACAAATATTTTTTCGGCTAATTTAGATTATTATTATAAGAATTATAAATAAAAAAACCAGTTAGTAATGAATTTTTGATAACCACTAAATCAACAAATTATGTTCTCATTACCCCTGTTAGCTACCACTTACGAAATTTTTGTACTAGCTAATGTTGGGCGTCTCGTCAAAATGAAGCTACTGACGAAAAATTAGCTTGTTAGTAATCACTTACGAAAAAGGGCGAGGGATCCCGGTCTATTAGCATTTTTATAGGTTATGTTTTTATGTTCAATTCTATTCAGATCTTCACATTTTTTAAATATATTTGAATCTATCTCCCCTAGGAGTGACCATCACAAATGATATTGCGGGACACGTATTTTTCAAAGAAAATAGAAAAAAAAGCCAATCTGTAAACAAATAATACAATAAGTTATTGTGTTGATATTTCGGCGAGCCATACATAAAATTATATTAGTATTAATACAAATAAATACCAAAAACTTGGGAGTTAACATTTTAAACAGAATTTATTATTATTATAAAATAACTTTGACGATCTTTAAAGCTTAAGTCCATGCCTCGATCTCTAGAACTCTCGAGAAGAGAGAACTCCACTACTTCACTTTCTGCTTCCTCGTGGGGCCGCGCGTTTTCGTTCTCAAGTTGTTCGAGAACGTCTACGCGGGCCTCGATGTTGTTTTCTTTTCTAAGGAATTCGAGGAGTTCCTTGTATCTATCCTGTTTCCGTCTATATTGGATTGAGTCGATTGTACGGTTAGAATAGATACTCTGGAGATGTATGTTAATAAAACGGCCAGTATAGGCGTGTTCGTGTTTGGCCATATCTGTGAAGTCTTCTTCCTCGAATTCAACGGGGGCATTAGGCTTTTCGTTGAGATTCTCAAACTCCTCATTATACTCCACGGGGTGTGTTCTCCGCATGTATTGTCGCATTCCTGCGTTAGATTTATAAGTTTGTTTCCATACGGATCAAACATTGTCGACAGCCGGGGGTGCACCCCGGCAGCGTAGCTTCCTTAAATGTGTTTGAAGCCCAGTATCAGTGGCAAAAGTTTTATCACATATGCACAAGACCATAGTTCTAGGACTGAAACTAGGTCTGTCGTAAGTTCGATTCAGTTGTTAGGGGATAGTTGGATAGACAGAAAAAGACTTGTCTACCACTTAGATAAAATGTCGGAAGGTATACTATCCCTAAAACTAAAACCGCCAGTAGTCTGGAGGTGAGCACGGTCCGATAAATGAGCTAGATAGGTGACCGTAGGGCAGTCTTCGGATGATCCCAATCTCTTAGACTAGACAAGAGATTGCCGTGTTGGATCAAGACAAAGAATCCTATCTGGGGCGCTCTGTACGTTAGCCATGCCAAAATAAATTCTAGCGTGTTACCGACTCTACCACGGAGAGGTGTACAGAACTTGATTAGGAGGGGCTGCAAACTTTAAAAGCTCACAAAAGCGCCCTTATTATTAATATTTTCACTTTTCACTTTTATGTGATACACCTCGGACGGCTTCTACATACAAAACGTCTCCATTCAATTTTCACAATTCATCTTTTTCGACAAGTTCATATATATAGGGGAATCTAATTTCATAATACTTCTTTTTCATTATTATCACTAATTTCATTCAACTTTTATATAATACACCTCGGACGTTCATACATCGAGCGGCATCTAATTTCATAATACTTTTTCCCTTATTGTTAATATTTTCATAACACTTTTATGTGATACACCTCGGACGGCTTTTACATACAAAACGTCTCCATTAAATTTTCACAATTCATCTTTTTCGACAAGTTCATATATATAGGGGAATCTAATTTCCTAATACTTGATTTTCATTATTATTAGTATTTTCATACAACTTTTATATAACACACCTCAGACGGCTTCTACATACAAAACGTCTCCATTCAATTTTCACAATTCATCTTTTTCGACAAGTTCATATATTTAGGGAAATCTCATTTCATAATACTTGTTTTTCATAATTATTACTATTTTCATACAACTTTTATATAATACACATCGGACGTTCATACATCGAGCGGCATCTAATTTCATAATACTTTTTTTCCCTATTGTTGATATTTTCATAACACTCTTATATAATATACCTCGAAGGGCTTCTACATATAAAACATCTCCTTTCAACTTTTACAATTCATCTTTTTCGAAAACTTCCTATATCGAGCGAAATATAATTTCATAATACTTGTTTTTCATTATTATCACTAATTTTAATTTCATACAATTTTTATATAATACACCTCGTACGTTCGTACATCGAGCGGCGATCTAATTTCATAATACTTTTTCCGTTATTGTTAATATTTTCCATAACACTTTTATATAATATACCTCGAACGACTTCTACATACAAAACGTCTCCATTCAATTTTCACAATACATCTTTATCGAAAAGTTCCTATATCGAGCGGAATATAATTTCATAATACTTCATTTTTCATTATTATCACTAATTTCATACAACTTTCATATAATACACTTCGTACGTTCATACATCGAGAGGCGATCTAATTTGATAATACTTTTTTCCCTTATTGTTGATATTTTCATAACACTCTCATATAATATACCTCAAACGGCTTCTACATACAAAACATCTCCATCCAATTTTCACAATTCATCTTTTTCGACAAGTTCATGTATATAGAGGAATCTCATTTCATAATACTTGTTTTTCCCAATTATTACTATTTTCATACAACTTTTATATAATACACTTCGTACGTTCGTACATCGAGCGGCGATCTAATTTCATAATACTTTTTTCCGTTATTGTTAATATTTTCATAACAATTTTATATATTATACCTCGGACGGCTTCTACATACAAATATCTCCATTCAATTTTCACAATTCATCTTTTTCGACAAGTTCATATATTTAGGGAAATATAATTTCATAATACTTGTTTTTCATTATTATCACAAATAACGCCACTTTTTTGATGACGCTGGCTGGCGAAAATAGTCACATAGATGGATGGAGAATGAAATTTGGAGAAAAAATTTTTATATTAAAAGTTAGATAGAGGAGAAACAGAATTTTTTTGGTCATATACAAAGTGGTCTCGAAAAGTAATTTTTCTGATTCGAAATTTCGAGGATAATCTCGTGAGTTAAGGGTGATATCTATATGCCTATGTACGTAATTTTATTTTTCCAATTTTTTTGTCCCTTGCATATTTTTCGTATTTTACATATTAAGAAAGTTATGTTTCTTATTTTTGATATTGAGAGGGGGCAAGATTCGCTTGAGGGGGGCATGACATTTTTGTCGAAACAATTGAGACCCTCCATCATAAAGTATAACCAGGTGAGTAGTCAAAAATTTTTGAAAGGGTTGGCTGCCCCCCTGCCCCCCTCCAAGATTGTTTTGTGGGATCCGAAGCTATCTCAATCTTCATTATTTTTGATTTTCTATACAACGGTTTTTTTATTTTTTTTCTACGACGTTTCCTTCCACTTCAAAACCCAGCTCATGTTGCGCGTTAACTAGTACAAGGACCGGCTCTAAAGGGCAAATTTTCAAGTTGCTCCGATTTGGATGAAAATTTGTGAGGAGGGGTAAAATTTGGCCAGAAGAACGGTTCCGATCATAAAAATTTTCCAAAACTAGGTTTAAGGGGTTAAAATTGACTTCGAAAATTTCATCAGGACCGGCTAAGGAGGGGTTGTTGAATTTTGGTCTGCGATATGGCTGAAAATTTGAGATAAGGATTTTCGGGGATGAGGATGCCGATGGTGATATTAGTTTTACCGTTAAAATCCAATAACATGGATAAACAAATTAAAAACACCGAAAATTATGGTTTTTGTCGTTTAAAAAATAGTAAACTACTGCCGATTCGGAATTTTCGAAGAACCAGGAATCGCTAAATATTGAACCTGGAGATGCGATTTCCGCATATTTTTCGTATTTCACATATTAAGAAAGTTATGTTTTTTATTTTTGATATTGAGAGGGGGGCATGACATTTTTGTCGAAACAATTCAGAGAAGAAACATAGAATTTTCATATTCATATTTTCATAACACTCTTATATAGTATACCTCGAACGGCTTCTACATATAAAACATCTCCATTCAACTTTCATAATTCATATTTTTCGAAAAGTTCCTATATCGAGCGGAATATAATTTCATAATACTTCATTTTTCATTATTATCACTAATTTTATACAACTTTTATATAATACACCTCGGACATGTTCATACATCGAGAAGCGATCTAATTTCATAATACTTTTTTCCCTTATTGTTGATATTTTCATAACACTTTTATATAATATACCTCGAACGGCTTCTACATACAAAACATCTCCATTCAATTTTCACAATTCATCTTTTTTGACAAGTTCATGTATATAGAGGAATCTCATTTCATAATACTTTTATATAATACATCTCGTACGTTCGTACATGGAGCGGCGATCATAATACTTTTTTCCGTTATTGTTAATATTTTCCCGAAAGATGGTGAACTATGCCTGGTCAGGACGAAGTCAGGGGAAACCCTGATGGAGGTCCGTATCGATTCTGACGTGCAAATCGATCGTCGGAACTGGGTATAGGGGCGAAAGACTAATCGAACCATCTAGTAGCTGGTTCCCTCCGAAGTTTCCCTCAGGATAGCTGGCGCTCGTAGCGTACGAGTTTCATCCGGTAAAGCAAATGATTAGAGGCATTGGGGTCGAAACGACTTCAACCTATTCTCAAACTTTAAATGGGTGAGATCTCCGGCTTGCTCGAACTTATAAAGCCGCGAGACTCGAATCAGAGTGCCTTGTGGGCCATTTTTGGTAAGCAGAACTGGCGCTGTGGGATGAACCAAACGTCGAGTTAAAGCGCCAAAATCGACGCTTATGGGATACCATGAAAGGCGTTGGTAACTTAAGACAGCAGGACGGTGGCCATGGAAGTCGGAATCCGCCAAGGAGTGTGTAACAACTCACCTGCCGAAGTTACTAGCCCTGAAAATGGATGGCGCTGAAGCGTCGTGCTTATACTCGACCGTCAGCGGCATGTGCGGTTCGCGTTTTGCGCGCGACCATGAAGCTCTGACGAGTAGGAGGGTCGCGGCGGTGTGCGCAGAAGGATTGGCCGTGAGGCCGTCTGGAGCCGCCGTCGGTTTAGATCTTGGAGGTAGTATCAAATACTCCAGCGAGGCCCGGGAGGACTGACGTGGAGAAGGGCTTCGTGTGAACAGCCGTTGCACACGAGTCAGGCGATCCTAAGCACTAGGCGAATGCCGATGTTGATGTGGTGTAGCTTTATTTACTACTACTACTACGTGAACGTACGTACGGTAAAAAGTTTGTACACATCCATCGGGCGAAAGAGAATCCAGTTCCTATTCCGGAACCCGGTAGCGGAACCATCAAAAGTCGGGCTCTCGCAAGAGAGTTCGTCGGGGTAACCCAAAAGGACCTGGAGACGCCGTCGGGAGATCCGGGAAGAGTTTTCTTTTCTGCATAAGCGTTCGAGTTTCATGGAATCCTCTAGCAGGGAGATATGGTTTGGAACGCGAAGAGCACCGCAGTTGCAGCGGTGTCCGGATCTTCCCCTCGGACCTTGAAAATCCAGGAGAGGGCCACGTGGAGGCTCGCGCCGGTTCGTATCCATATCCGCAGCAGGTCTCCAAGGTGAAGAGCCTCTAGTCAATAGAATAATGTAGGTAAGGGAAGTCGGCAAATTGGATACGTAACTTCGGGATAAGGATTGGCGCCGAGTTCGGTCCCGTGCCTTGGCCTCCCGCGGAACCGTCTTGCTGCGAGGTTTCATATTACCTTAATCGGTATTTGGATATCCTCTTCGGCTGCCATTCAACGGTCAGCTCAGAACTGGCACGGACTAGGGGAATCCGACTGTCTAATTAAAACAAAGCATTGCGATGGCCCCAACGGGTGTTGACTCAATGTGATTTCTGCCCAGTGCTATGAATGTCAAAGTGAAGAAATTCAAGCAAGCGCGGGTAAACGGCGGGAGTAACTATGACTCTCTTGGGTTAGGAACTGTAGCAGAGAGAGTATTACGACCGGAAATTTTGAAGGCGGTTAGAAAGCGGCAGAGCGACCTTTTCTGTTCAATTCCAAGCCTTTAAAACCCCGGTTGTGAGCTTTTAAAGTTTGCAGCCCCTCCTAATCAAGTTCTGTACACCTCCCAGTGGTAGAGTCGGTAACACGCTAGAATTTATTTTAGCGTGGCTAACGTATAGAGCGCCCCAGATAGGATTCTTAGTCTTGATCCAACACGGCAATCTCTTGTCTATTCTAAGAGATTGGGATCATCCGAAGACTGCCCCACGGTCACCTATCTGGCTCCTTTATCGAATCATGCCCATCTCCAGACTCCTGGGGGTTCTAGTTTTAGGGATAGTATACCTTCCGACTTTTTATCTAAGTGGTAGACAAGTCTTTTCCTGTCTACCCAACTATCCCTTATTAACTGAATTGAACTTACGACAGACCTAGTTTCACTCCTAGAACTATAGTCTTATGCATATGTGGTAAAACTTTCGCCACTGATACTGGGCTTCAGACCCATTTAAGAAGGCTACGCTGCCGGGGTGCACCCCCTGTAGACGGCAATGTATGCTCCGTACGCAAACAAACTTATAAGACTTATGCTGGAATGGGACAGCACATGCGGAGAGCACACCCCGTAGAGTACAATGAGAAGCTTGAGAATCTCTTCGAAAAGCCTAATGCCCCCGTTGAATTCGAGGATGAAGACTACATTGAAATGGCCAAACATAACTCGCCTACACAGGCCGTTTCAATAACAAACATCTCCGTAGTATCTATCCTAACCGTACAATCGACTCTATCAAATATAGACGGAAACAGGATAGATACAAGGAACTCCTCGAATTCCTGAGAAAAGAAAACAACATCGAGGCCCGCGTAGACGTTCTCGAACAACTTGAGAACGAAAACGCGCGGCCCCACGAGGAAGCAGAAGGCGAAGTAGTGGAGTTCTCTCTTCTCGAGAGTCCTAGAGATCGAGGCAGGGACTCAAGCTTTAAAGATTGTCAAAGTCTTAATCCGAAGCAGGGACTGGGAAGCCCAAAACGAAGGCAAACGGAAACCGCTGGGCCCCAGTCTTTAATAACAAGAACCATGAGCGTTCTTATAAATACAAAGTCGTCCAACGACTATATCGATCCGATCGAGCCGCTTTGGCGTATGATGTCCTAGACGGGAAACCGCTCTGGGGGGACGATGTACTACCTGACATTGCGTCAATAGAGTCCGAGTACAGGGGCATATTCGGAAGTCTCTCTCTCCTAGACAACGAACCAATCTCAGATCTGAAAGAGGAACATAAACTGGACCAGCCAATTACAGAGTCAGACATCCTATGGGCCATTAACACATCCAAATCAGGGGTGGCTGGTCCAGACGCAGTGCCCCTGCTAGCTCTCAAAAAGACCCCTGTGAAGAGATTGGTTCTATTATATAACGTCATGTTTCTCTTTGGAGTTACCCCCGAGGTGCTCCGAGGGAACAGGACAACTCTTATTCCTAAAGGGGGGAACCAACGCTTGATTAACAACTGGAGACCGATCTCAATATCATCGGTCATTGTCAGGGTGTTTCATCGTGTCCTTGGTAAGCGCTTTTCGGCGTTACCGATACACGCCAACCAAAGAGGTTTCATGAAGATCGATGGTGTCCTATTGAATAACATCTCACTCCAAACGCTCATCAAGGTAAGAAGACGTAGAGTAAAGCCATACAATATCTTGTCGTTGGACCTTTCTAAAGCCTTCGACACAGTATCGCAATGGTCCATCCTGCGAGCTCTGAACAGGTTCGGTATAGACGAGACAACTAAAAAGTATATAATGGACTCGTACCTAAAATCTTATACCATAGTCTCTGAGGGCAACAAGAAAACAAGGAGAATTAACATCGATAGAGGCGTAAAGCAGGGAGACCCTTTATCGCCCTATCTTTTCAACTTAGTAGTGGACGAGTTGGTTTGCGAACTAGAGAATGGTGAGTCGGGCATACCTGTCTCAGATGACATGAAGGTGTCAGTACTAGCATATGCGGATGACCTAGTGCTATTGGCAGAGTCTGTCAAGGGTGCCACTAAGCAGCTTAGAACTGTTACTGAGTTCTTTGCGAAGCGAGGGATGTCAATTAACCCGACAAAGAGTGTTGCCATATCGGTTAACGTCAACCGAGGCAACAAACACTCTTACGTGGTTACTCGGCCTCTATTCGCAGCAGAGGGTCAGTTCATCCGCCAATTAACACCTCAGGATATGTTTAAATACCTGGGCAGGCGGTATGGAGTCATGGGACAGACTAGATCCACCATTTTCGACCTCAAAAGCCAGGTCGATAGAATAAACAAAGCAGGACTTCAATCGGCACAGAAACATCGTCAAACACTTCTTGTTGCCGCGCATACAATATCAACTACAAAGCGCCATAGTCGCCAATAAAACTTTAAAAGCCGCTGATACGATGATCAGAGTATCCGTTAGAAAGTTTCTTGGTCTGAACCGAACATGTGCTGATGCTTATCTGCATGCCCCTATAAGAGGTGGCGGCTTGGGTATAACTTGCTTATCCCAACAAGTGCCCGCCATAATGAAAAGACGCTTTAATAACTTGATAAATAGTGCTACGCCAACAACGGCAGCTGTTCTTTCCCTGCCTTATAGCGTCAATCTATATGAAAAATGTTGTGGACAAATAACAGCGGCGGCAGCAGTAGCATGATCGCACGGCAGATGATAGAGAGACTGGAAAACGGATATTCTGGCAATGATCTCCATCAAGGTGACTGCTCCACAGAAAGTGGTAGCTAGGTCAACAACCCTCCGCCCTACTGGTCAGGGTCAGATTTTAAAAGAGCTGTTTAACTTCGAGGCAATCTCCTACCCACTATGGGCATCCCGTCCAATCCACTACATGAGAGAAAATGTAGGATGGGATGTGATCGTAACGAGTCACTTAGCCATGTTTTACAAAAATGTCCTGCGTCACATTGGCAGAGAATAAGGCGGCATGACCAGCTCGTTACGCTTACGCGAAAATTTGCCGAGAAGAAAGGATGGGTAGTAGAAGTTGAACCCCACATTAGATGCATCGACGGCGCATTGAAGAAACCCGATCTCGTGCTCCAGATGGGTTCAAGAGCCATAGTGTGCGACATTGCCGTCAGCTGGGAGGGACCTAGCCCCCTTTCCCTAGCCGCTCTGAATGAGAGCGCCATTTATAGCGAGCCACGCTTCCTAAGTGCCATGACATCCCGATACCCTAGGAAACATATCGTCGTGGCCCCTCTAGTCGTGGGAGCGCGTGGAATCTGGTGTCGAGATAATAATATCATTTCTAGTATTCTCGGCTGTTCTAAGCAAGACATCAGATCTTACATTACCAAAACTATTATTGGCAGCCTCTTCATTCATCGCTATTGTATGGCTCAATCTTAAATAGGCTGATGAAACATATAATCAGACTATGAAGCCTCTATATGATTTTCGCCCGAAGGTGTACTACCATTAAATATAGGTAGATATAATATTTAATTTTATTTCATAAATTTGTCACAGAACATCCACCTTCGGCACTTCCAGACCTGGTACTTGGGAACAGGGACTGGGGGTGTCGTGGATTCCATTCATAAGCGCACCAGCCAACTACAGCTGGGTAATACAATGTCTTGGCCTCGCTTTGGAAAGGAGTCCGTCCTAGAAAGTGGCGCGGACTATGGAAACGAAATATTGACGGGGCAGGTTAATTCCTAAGGCCCCATGTCGTGCTGTTGTGGCCACCGAGGCCCACCCTTATTGATTTAAGGGTCCAGGGTGGCACGTAGTCCCCTCTGAAGGGACTGGCAAATGGAAGAGGCGGGTTTTGGGACCTTGTATGCGACAGGCCACTTTGACAGCATGATGACAAGTGTTTAGAACTGGCTCTGTCCAGGTCCGTGCGGCTTGCCGCGAAAAGACACATTTCTGATAGCCAAATGCCTCGTCATCTACTTAGTGACGCGCATGAATGGATTAACGAGATTCCCACTGTCCCTACCCACTCACTTTATATCCGAACTCGGTAGAGAACGGACGCGTTTGCTTCAGTGGTTGGTTGACAGTGATCTCGTGAGGACCCCAAATAGGCCTTAAAATTCAGAAATATGCAACCTTGACGCTATCGTCAAGGTTAGTGCGCCTAATTAAGTGTTGACAAGATGTCCGATAAAAGTAACTCGGGCTCCAGTGGAAGTGACTACAGTGGGCCCCAGTGCGAAGCTGTTGCCCAGGGCGAGAGTGGTGAGAGAGACATTGGACTCTTTGTAAGTAGAAAACTTAAAAACATTAATAGTCGAACTTGGTGCGCATACCAAATTCGACATTTTTTCTTTTTTTTTAATATCGTATAAAACATAGTTATAGGGTGTAACATAGACTTATTTAGCGTAAATAAAACACTAGGAACACTTCACACAGTGATATAGTGACATTGAAAATCATAAACAGATAAACTCTCGTTAACGCAACTATAAACATGGTCTTAACAGAAAACGAAAGTGATACGGACACGAGCGGGAAAAAAGACAACAGACAAAAGACAACTAGTACAGTCGCCGAAAAGAACACCAGGATACAAAAGAAAACATGAAACCGACTCAGAAGAAGAAGCGAGACAGACAAACACAAGACCACAACAAGGCACAAGCATGACTGAGATTATGGAAAAGGCAAGAAGATTGACCGTAGCAGTAGAACAATCCATAACCAGGAGCTCCCCGGAAGCCAGGGGAAAAATTAGCTTCACCAAAAAAGACCAACTTACCGTACGGGAAGCAATGTCAGAAATGCAACAACTGATTCATACACTTATAGCGGTAGCATTTGATTGAGAAATAACGATTAACAGACTAAAAACCAACAAAGACAAGAGTAAGGACAACAATAACGACAAACTAGACGACATCTTAAACAAAATAAACGACCTAGAAAGTAGACTGGATAAAATGACAACACTACCTAACAAGACAGACCGCAACCCCAACACCCCCATACCCTCACACCATTCATCAGAATAACACCCTAAACCCCCCGACAATACCCACAACAAGGACATACGCCTCACTAGCTGCACAAGTACCAACGACACAGAGGACCCTCAGAAAGCCCTCGATATTGTCAAAAAAATAGTCAAGCCATCAGAGATAGAAAACATAAGAAGAACCAAAACTGGAATAATAATTGTAAATAAAGATAGAGATACACAAACAAAAATAAAAGAAAAATTAGAAAACAACACAAACCTTAAAACAAAATCAATGACGACACAACAAGACCCGATAGTATTAATCACAGGCGTACAAAAAGGAATAAAAGACGAAGATCTACTTCAGGATATACTAAATGAAAACGAGGATCTACAGCAGCAGTTCGGGAATAGGATCAAAACAGAATGCAAGAGACTCGGAGGTAGACCATGTCGCAACCCTTACAAGGAAAACATATTGCTTCAGTGCCCAGCGGACCGGTGCGGAGACGCGCATGACCCAAAAACATGCACAACGATAGATGTAGATTGCCACAACTGCAGACTGCTTAGATTACCACAAACTAGACACGAAGCAAGAGATAGAAACTGCCTAATTTACATAAAAAAACTGAACGAGATCAGACGCAATATTAACTACTAAAACACACCCACACACAAAACAAAAGACAAACTAAAAACACAAACACAAAACACATACCAACATAGATGACAATAAAATTTATACAGCATAACAGCGGAAAAGGTAAAAGAGCGACATACCAGCAGTTCCAAACATGCAATGATCAAGACATCGACATAATCCTAATACAGGAACCATTTCACGACATAAAGCCACCTCCTAACTACATAATGACGAGACACAATAAACATAGTAAGACATGCACAATCACAAAGGCTAAGTACAAACCGTTGACGATCACCTCTATGACTGACGGGAATACCACAACCATCCAATTACAAGAAATAACAATACACATCATCAATATATACGACGAACCAGGGGGCAATAGGAATAAAAGACTAGATAGACACATAAGGAAAATAGAGGAAACAACAAACCCCTTTATACTAGCAGGAGACTTCAATGCCAAAAACACTGGATAGGGAGGAGACACAAATGACGCCAGAGGAGAGGACATACTGGACTGGATAACTTCGAAAACCTACTTTATTAATAACACACACGACAGCCCACCTACATTTATCAGCAACAGAGGGAAAAGTTGGGTAGATTTAACTATAACAAAGGAAGTAACCTTAACGGACTGGACCGTACACAACGAGGAGACACTCAGCGACCACGCATATATAACATACAACATAAGACAAAGCATGAGAGATGAGCAACAAAAAAAAAGAAAGACAAAATATGACATCAACAATACGGATAAAGAGCAAATCAAAAGAATTACAGATAATCTTGACTGGACCCCGCTGCACGACGCAGAAAGTACAGCGCAGAAATACTAAAACAACTATGTTAATATCATGGAAAACGGTGTAAAAAAGATAAAAAAGAAAAAAAGAAAAACTCAAATATGGTGGACCCAAGAACTGACCAGACTAAGACAGAAAACGAACAAGAAACGAAAACAGTACCAACAAGAACAAGACCCAATAGAAAGAACAATTAAACTAAACATATACAGAGAACAAAGAAGAATATACAAAAAAGAGATAAAAGAAAATAAAATAAACTCATTACGCCAATATAAAATACTAAGAGCAGGAACCACAACCGACCACTCCCTCAAAACGATAGAAAAACAGGACGGAACTTGGACAAACACAAGAGATGAGACAATAATGACATTACACGAAATATAGTTTCCTCTAGACGACATACAAAACGACACCCCTGTACAAACAGAAAAAAGACAAAATATGACCACGGACTTCACCACACCCGAAGATCCGATCTTCACAGAACAAGAAGTACAGTGGACAGTAGCAATAATGAAAAACAAAAAAGCGACATCAAATGACAATATACCTAAAGAGATAATGAACATAACAAACGAATACAACGTAGAGAATTGACTTTACTATATAACGCATGCCTACAAGAAGGACACTTTCCTAATATTTGGAAGACCGCAGACATGGTATGGTTACCAAAAGAGAACGGCTCTTAAATACCAATCTGCCTGCTACCAACACTGGGGAAAATACTCGACAAAATGACAGCAAAAAGACTTACTTACTACCTAGAGCAGACAAACAATATTGACGATAGGCAATACGGTTTTAGAGAGGGACAGACAACCATAGAAGCCATTGACAAAATAATAACAAAAATACGACACAACAAAGACCACAAAATACATACACTGGTCATAACATTAGAGATGAGCAACGCGTTCAACACAGCCTGGACACCACAAATAGTAGACATACTAAGACAAAAAAATATACCACGAAACATCGCTAAACTATGCACCGACTTTCTTCGGCACAGACACATACGAACCGAAAACATAGAAACCGACACACACAGAGGGTGCCCACAAGGCTCCAGCCTCGGGCCGGCTCTATGGAATCTAATTATGGAGGACTGGTTCAGACACCTAGATGAAACAGGAGGACTAGACGTAGAGGACATGATTCAAGCCTTTGCGGACGACCAAATAATCCTACTGACGGGAACCTCATTAAACGTTTTAGAGCGGAAATGGAATATCCTATGAGCCTCCTACACAAAATGGGCTGAAAACCAGAAACTTACTTACAACAGAGAGAAGACGGAAATTATGTTCATACCTTACAAAACAACGAGACAACCGAGACTAAAAATTGACGGACATACAGTACAAATCAAGGACAACATAGAATACTTAGGACTGACAATTGACACAGGACTACTATTCCTAGACCTAGAAAATTAGGCAAAAAACCTCCGACATAGCGAGTAAACTGATAGCAGTCACGGGAAGAAAATGGGGACGAAAGCCAATAATACTTCGGTACATATACGAACATGCAATAAAACCCATGGTACTTTACGCCTCAGAAATATGGGAACATAGATACAAAGACTCGAGAATAATTGAACAATTAAGAGCAACAGAAAGACCTTACATACTAGCTATAACAAAAGCATACAGGACAACACCCACCTCGGCCTTGCATGTGCTTGCGGGGGGTAACCCCCCTAAAGGCGGACGCCGGGGCGAGATAGGAAACATACACCAGACGAAAGCTGCTACTAAACACACTGCATACCTACACAATAGACAAACCACACCCGACTAGAAGACCACTACACCTGCGTTTAACAGACGAGACACAAGAAGAACAAACTACCCAACTGCACATCTAAACTGACGCTAGCAAAAAAGATGAGAGTTCAACCATAGGAATATACATAAAAAATACCATACAACATCATAAAATTAAGATAACCACTACATGCGACATCAACACACTCGAGCTGTACGCTATATACATGGGAACAATAAAACTACTTGAATTAGCGCAAAACACACCAGCGACAGAAGTAACAATACATACAGACTCAAAGAACGCAATGCACACATTACAACACATGAACACTAATACAAAAATCACAGCAAAACTGACAATAAATATACAAGACCTTGAACAAACGGGAAGAAGGAT
>NC_079483.1:20132596-20260860 GCF_026230105.1 Diorhabda sublineata | reverse complement strand
AAAAAAATGAAATAAAGTTGAAATTTTTGTCAAAATATGTCGAAAATTTCGAAATTTCTTCAAACTTATATAATTTTGAGCTTCTAGTAGGGGGAAATGGGTAAATATTGTTGGTAAGGACGTAATTAAAACAAAGGGGGACTTGAAATTAAATTTTTATACATAAAAATGAGATAAAATTGAAATTTTTGACAAAATATGTCGAAAACTTGAAAATTTTTCCAAATTTATATAATTTTCAACTTCTGGTAGGGGAAAATGTGTAAATATTTGTTATTAACTATGAAATTTCATTAAAGGGGGACCGAAAATCAAGTTTTTTATATAAAAAAATGAAATAAAGTTGAAATTTTTGTCAAAATATGTCGAAAATTTCGAAATTTCTTCAAACTTATATAATTTTGAGCTTCTAGTAGGGGGAAATGGGTAAATATTGTTGGTAAGGACGTAATTAAAACAAAGGGGGACTTGAAATTAAATTTTTATACATAAAAATGAGATAAAATTGAAATTTTTGACAAAATATGTCGAAAACTTGGAAATTTTTCCAAATTTATATAATTTTCAACTTCTGGTAGGGGAAAATGTGTAAATATTGTTATTAACTATGAAATTTCATTAAAGGGGGACCGAAAATCAAGTTTTTTATATAAAAAAATGAAATAAAGTTGAAATTTTTGTCAAAATATGTCGAAAATTTCGAAATTTCTTCAAACTTATATAATTTTGAGCTTCTAGTAGGGGGAAATGTGTAAATATTGTTATTAACTATGAAATTTCATTAAAGGGGGACCGAAAATCAAGTTTTTTATATAAAAAAATGCAATAAAGTTGAAATTTTTGTGAAAATATGTTGAAAATTTCGAAATTTCTTCAAATTTATATAATTTTGAGCTTCTAGTAGGGGGAAATGGGTAAATATTGTTGGTAAGGACGTAATTAAAACAAAGGGGGACTTGAAATTAAATTTTTATACATAAAAATGAGATAAAATTGAAATTTTTGACAAAATATGTCGAAAACTTGGAAATTTTTCCAAATTTATATAATTTTCAACTTCTGGTAGGGGAAAATGTGTAAATATTGTTATTAACTATGAAATTTCATTAAAGGGGGACCGAAAATCAAGTTTTTTATATAAAAAAATGCAATAAAGTTGAAATTTTTGTGAAAATATGTTGAAAATTTCGAAATTTCTTCAAATTTATATAATTTTGAGCTTCTAGTAGGGGGAAATGGGTAAATATTGTTGGTAAGGACGTAATTAAAACAAAGGGGGACTTGAAATTAAATTTTTATACATAAAAATGAGATAAAATTGAAATTTTTGACAAAATATGTCGAAAACTTGGAAATTTTTCCAAATTTATATAATTTTCAACTTCTGGTAGGGGAAAATGTGTAAATATTGTTATTAACTATGAAATTTCATTAAAGGGGGACCGAAAATCAAGTTTTTTATATAAAAAAAATGAAATAAAGTTGAAATTTTTGTCAAAATATGTCGAAAATTTCGAAATTTCTTCAAACTTATATAATTTTGAGCTTCTAGTAGGGGGAAATGTGTAAATATTGTTATTAACTATGAAATTTCATTAAAGGGGGACCGAAAATCAAGTTTTTTATATAAAAAAATGCAATAAAGTTGAAATTTTTGTGAAAATATGTTGAAAATTTCGAAATTTCTTCAAATTTATATAATTTTGAGCTTCTAGTAGGGGGAAATGGGTAAATATTGTTGGTAAGGACGTAATTAAAACAAAGGGGGACTTGAAATTAAATTTTTATACATAAAAATGAGATAAAATTGAAATTTTTGACAAAATATGTTCGAAATTTACAAAATTTCTTAAAAATCATATAATTTTGAGTTTCCTGTAGGAGCAAAATTGATAAACGTGAAAAAAGGGTGCAAAAACTAATAAAATAAATTAAATTACATAAAAAGTGAATAAAAATGGCATTTTTATATCAAGAAATGAAATGAAATTGAATTTTTTGTCACAAGTTTGTTAAAATTCATAAAATTTGAAATTTCTAGTAGGAAACTCAAAGGGGGCAAATGGATAAACATAAAATGGGCTACAAAAACTAACAAAAGGGATGAAACTACATCAAACAGTGAGTAAATCGGAACAAAATTGGAATTTTTTTCAAAATATTCTTGAAATTTATGTAATTTTGAACTTCTAGTGGGGGAAAAATGGAAAAACATGGAAATGGGGTACGAAAACTAACTAAAGGGACAAAATTACAAAAATATGATTAAAAATGTCATTTTTGTATCGAGAACCGAAATAAAATTGAAACTTTTGTGAAAATATCACGAAAATTTCAAATTTTGCTGAAATCAATGTAATTTTCAGCTTCTAGTGGGGGGAAATGGGTAAAAATTGTGGGTAAGAACGAAATTACATCAAAGGGGGTGTTGAAATTAAATTTTTACATGAAACAAAGAAATGAAATTGCCATTTTTATCAAAACGTTTCCAAAAATAACAAAATTTCAATCTTCTAGAAGAGAAGAATAAATAAAAGTTAAAGTCGTGGATGAAACTCGAAGTAAATACGAAAAAATCATTCGGAAACAACAAATAGGGGAAATACATCATAACGGCAAGTGAAAATTCACAAATACATGAAAATATTTCCAAAATTGAAAGTTTTTCATGAATTTCCGTCATTTTTAGATTCCTGCAGAGTTAACGGGATAAATGTTGAATTTTTTTCAAAAAAAAAAACAATCGAAAACATTAACAGTAGTAGAAACACAACGAAATTACATAAAAACTGAGTAGAAACAATTAGAATCGACACAAAAATCGAATTTTTCCAAAAACAACAAAATTTTCATAAATCCGAGCAATTTCACTCGATTTCCATCTTCCGGAAGAGACAAATATCGCAATAAAACAAAAAATCACTTAAAAAACAAATAAAAATCCAACATTTCGATTATAATTTAAATAGAAAACTCACCAGAAATTCATCTCTAATGAAATATTTCGCTCGAAACACTTCAGGATGTTCGTTGGAATCATTAGCGACTTCCACTGGAGTCGTATACCTCGTAAATTCAGAAAAATATTCCTCCAATTTACTCTTCCCTAAAAAATAAATAAAATTCCAAATTTTCCAAAAAAATTAAAAAAAAAAACAACCGGATTCATCCCGAATATTTTTATTACCCGCCAATATTTTTTCGGCTAAGAGATCCTGTTTGTTGAGGAAAAGGATAACGGATATGGTTCTCAACCATCTGTTGTTCCATATCGATTTGAACAAATCGAGACTTTCTCTGAGCCTATTCTGAGTAGGATCTTCCCGCAATACCATATTGTATGAACTACAAGCCGTCACGAATATTATGGCAGTCACGTCATTGAAGCACTGGATCCATTTGCGGCGTTCATCACGTTGACCGCCGACGTCGAACATACTACAGAACAAAACAAAAATTAGTTCGAAAAAGTAAAACCGGTCCTGCAGTTTGTTTACATAACTTAACGAACGTATCTCGTGGAATTTACAGTAATTGTCTAGGTTTATACCAAAAAAACTAAAAAAAATTGAAGAAAATGTTTTTTTTTTCAATTTTTTTATATGAAACGTCGACATTTTTCGAAAATTCCGAGCGACACGTTCGTTAGGTTATGTAGACAAACTGCAGGGACGTACTGGCTATACAAGACTTTTGGAAAACTGGTAAATGCAACAATAATTATTCAATTAATGTCAATAGAATAAGTCGAGACAGTAAGTCCGGTCCTGCACTTTGTTTACATAACCTAACGAACGTGTCACGTGGGATTGTCTAGGTTTATACCAAAAAAATTGAAGAAAATGTTTTTTTTCAATTTTTTTATATGAAACGACGACATTTTTCGAAAATTCCGAGCGACACGTTCGTTAGGTTATGTAAACAAACTACAGGGACGTACTGGCTATACAAGACTTTTGGAAAACTGGTAAATGCAACAATAATTATTCAATTAATGTCGAAAGAATAATTCGAAAAAGTAAGTCCGGTCCTGCAGTTTGTTTACATAACCTAACGAACGTGTCACGTGGGATTGTCTAGGTTTATACCAAAAAAATTGAAGAAAATGTTTTTTTTTTCAATTTTTTTATATGAAACGTCGACATTTTTCGAAAATTCCGAGCGACACGTTCGTTAGGTTATGTAGACAAACTACAGGGACGTACTGGCTATACAAGACTTTTGGAAAACTGGTAAATGCAACAATAATTATTCAATTAATGTCAATAGAATAAGTCGAGACAGTAAGTCCGGTCCTGCACTTTGTTTACATAACCTAACGAACGTGTCATGCGGATTTTACGATAATTGTCTAGGTTTATAGCAAAAAAACTAAAAAAAATTAAAGAAAATGTTTTTTTTTCAATTTTTTTATATGAAACGTCGACATTTTTCGAAAATTCCGAGCGACACGTTCGTTAGGTTATGTAAACAAACTGCAGGGACGTACTGGCTATACAAGACTTTTGGAAAACTGGTAAATGCAACAATAATTATTCAATTAATGTCGAAAGAATAATTCGAAAAAGTAAGTCCGGTCCTGCACTTTGTTTACATAACCTAACGAACGTGTCACGTGGGATTGTCTAGGTTTATACCAAAAAAATTGAAGAAAATGTTTTTTTTTTCAATTTTTTTATATGAAACGTCGACATTTTTCGAAAATTCCGAGCGACACGTTCGTTAGGTTATGTAGACAAACTGCAGGGACGTACTGGCTATACAAGACTTTTGGAAAACTGGTAAATGCAACAATAATTATTCAATTAATGTCAATAGAATAAGTCGAGACAGTAAGTCCGGTCCTGCACTTTGTTTACATAACCTAACGAACGTGTCATGCGGATTTTACGATAATTGTCTAGGTTTATAGCAAAAAAACTAAAAAAAATTGAAGAAAATGTTTTTTTTTCAATTTTCTTATATGAAACGTCGACATTTTTCGAAAATTCCGAGCGACACGTTCGTTAGGTTATGTAAACAAACTACAGGGACGTACTGGCTATACAAGACTTTTGGAAAACTGGTAAATGCAACAATAATTATTCAATTAATGTCGAAAGAATAATTCGAAAAAGTAAGTCCGGTCCTGCAGTTTGTTTACATAACCTAACGAACGTGTCACGTGGGATTGTCTAGGTTTATACCAAAAAAATTGAAGAAAATGTTTTTTTTCAATTTTTTTATATGAAACGTCGACATTTTTCGAAAATTCCGAGCGACACGTTCGTTAGGTTATGTAAACAAACTACAGGGACGTACTGGCTATACAGGACTTTTGGAAAACTAGTAAATGCAACAATAATTATTCAATTAATGTCGAAAGAATAATTCGAGACAGTAAGTCCGGTCCTGCAGTTTGTTTAGATAACCTAACGAATACGTCAAACGAAAAATTTACTAAAAATGTCACTTTTTGTACAAATAAGTCTAAAAGGAATCCAACGTATTCATCTTTTTGACTCATTTTTATTAAAAATGACATTTTTAGTAAATTACATTTGACAGATCCGATCGGTGATGTAAACAAACTGCAGGGACGTACTGGCTATTCACGATTATTCAAAAAAGTAAATTAAACAATGATTATATACTTGAAATTGAATAAATTAATAATTTTATATTAAAATTGATATAAATACTTACTGAAAATTGACCTTATCGACTTGGAAGAGGGTTTCGAATATACCGCTGGTCAGGACACGACAGCGGAGTATATCCTGTTCCGTAGGCGTATAATCTGGCCTTCTGATAACGCTCACTTGATCGAGAAAATATTTAGCACAGTCTATTAATTGATATTCATTACTTCGATCGTAAGTGGCCTACGGAATTAATCAAATTAATCGAAATTTTTGTGAAAAAATAATTTTTTTTCGTACTTGTATGCCTCTGTCCTTCCATAGTGCCTCGGTGTGATCGTAAAATTCCGGTGGATAATCGAAATCCGGACCAGTGGCACAATCCTGTATCCAATCTACTCTCGCTTGATTTTCCGGCTTTTCTAGAGCTACGGGCGGACTGAGGGTCGACATCGCCCCCGAAATTGTCTACACGGAAACAAAATCAAAAATCAAAATAAAAAAAAAGCAACCAAAGTCTCCAAAGTAAAAATTTGGCCTCGAATGGACATATTTCAGCATTTCGGGGGTCTTAATATCACAGAATCCATACAAACTACCCCCTAATAGTGCCTACTGGACCTAATGAAACCTTTTCAAGCCATCGGAACCTCTAATAGTGCCTACTGGACCTAATGATCCCTATTGAAGCCATCGGGACCTCTAATAGTGCCTACTGGATCTAATGATTCCTTTTGGAGCCATCGGAACCTCTAATAGTGCCTACTGTATCTAATGATTCCTTTTGAAGCCATCGGGACCTCTAATAGTGCCTACTGGATCTAATGATTCCTTTTGGAGCCATCGGAACCTCTAATAGTGCCTACTGTATCTAATGATTCCTTTTGAAGCCATCGGGACCTCTAATAGTGCCTACTGTATCTAATGATTCCTTTTGAAGCCATCGGGAGCCCTAATAGTGCCTACTGGACTTTATGATCCCTATTGAAGCCATCGGAACCTCTAATAGTGCCTACTGGACCTAATGATCCCTATTGAAGCCATCGGGACCTCTAATAGTGCCTACTGTATCTAATGATTCCTTTTGAAGCCATCGGGAGCCCTAATAGTGCCTACTGGACTTTATGATCCCTATTGAAGCCATCGGAACCTCTAATAGTGCCTACTGGACCTGATGATCCCTTTTGAAGCTATCAGGACTCCTAATAGTGCCTACCGGACTTAATGATTTCTTTTGAAGTCATCAGGAGCCCAAACAGTCTGAAGATTCTCAATGAACCAATCATTATGGTACTTGCGATTGATAAAAATAAGGGTTTGGACGCACTAGTCTCGAATATATAGAAATTCTAAGCCTGCAATACTAAATAATGAAGTTCCTCAGTAACCGAATGGTTTTAGGATGAATAATCTGATTACGGTGGACAATACTACCATTTTCCAAGCGATAGAAACAATGTAATTTCAATTCTTGACAATATAGTTGTTGACAGACTTAAGCAGGGAGGAAATTCGATTGGTGATTGTTCTTTTAACCCTAAATGGTCGACTAAGAAGCCATACGCATACTAAGGGGTTGAAGGGATGCCGTAAGTGCATGGAAGAGGAAAAAACTGCAGATTGAGTCATCCATAAACGCCCATCGCTCACATAACTAAATTTTGGACTATGAATACGGTTTTAGACAATACACGGAAAGTTTGTTTCCATTAAAATTACTCGAAATAAGATCTATCGACAAGATATTGGAAAAAAAAGTCTACTTACGATGATAGCATCTCGAATATTCTTCTTAATGTCCTCGATCTTCTGTTTTTTCTCTTTTTCACTGAAACCATTGACGTGCAATATACGCATCTGTTTAACTATGGTCGATTTTCCCGATTCTCCGGCTCCCAAAAGTAGCAATCTATGTGTAGCACGATAAACTTGTTTTTCTTTAGCTAGCTGCCTATTTATTTGGTCACTGATACGTTTTTGAGAACGGATATCTTCGGACGCCTGGGCGGCGTCCCTATTCCCGAAGCAGCCCATGGCCGCCAGGGGGGACCACCAGCAATCGGCCCCCTTATCGGCGGCCACCGGGCCACACTCTGGGCCTGACGCCACCGTGGCTCTCACCCTTTCCAAGTAAACAAAAAAAATACTTAAAATAACATTACAAACATTTAATTTTTTTTTTTAATAAGTTATATATATTCAGGTCCACCAAGAAGCTCAAAAACTGCCGTTAAATTCCCAAAATTTACTGCTTGAAGATTAAAACCACCCCCTAGAATATGCCTCTGCTAATTACTTAGATATTGGGGCACGTCAGCATCTGGGGAGAAAGGGGATGAAGGCATTAGGGTTGATTTGAAAGCATTGGGCATGTTTATCAACTTGGGGGCTACCTCCTACCGAGCTGGGTAAAATCTTTCGGTAACAAATGTAAATCAAATACACAAGAACGTCAATTATTCGTAAATAATAACTTTTCCAAACAGTTTTTTTGCCGTTAATTGTTTAAAAAAAATGGGGTGACCAAAATAGCCCACAACTCTAAAATATTGCTCCCCCCTAGCTGAAAGTAATTGCCGTTTGAGAAAATATAATTGCAAAGCTTGGGGCTCGTTTGCAGCTGGGGTAAAACGGGGGAAAGTCATTTTTTTACCGTTAAACAATTCTGGAATACGTAGAAATATTTTTTCCTGTTTTGTTTCGGATGCCGACGTGCCCCAAAATAATTATCGAGAATTTCAAGACAGAAATGGCAGTTTTTGAACTTGTTAGAATTAATTTTTATATAAATTGACCCGCAAACTTGACAAAACTCGTTTCAATTAAGGGAATTTTCCTGATTCAAATTCAAGAAAAACGATTTTTTGGTTAGCAAACATTTTTCTCACCTTCCGATGTTTTTTTTTTCATCACAATTATATCATTATTGAACAATTTAATAAAAAATGTAACTATTTATAATTCGATGAAGAAAACTAGTATCAAATTTTCTTTTCTTCGAACTAATTCAAGGAAAACTAGTAGGCGAACTAAAATCCCGCCCATTTTTTGGTTAACAGACTTTCTTTTCACTCCCAAATTTTCAGTATTCCATCAAAATGATATTATTATTAAATTATCGTAAATTGTATAAAAATATGTAACGAAATATTTAAAATACGATTAAGAATCTAAAAAAAAAATGTCTCTGTGAATTAATTAGACGTATAAAACCATTTATTTAAATTAAAGACAATGTAAGTATGGAATGTTTACTAATTGCCAATTAAAGAACCATTAAAATGAGTGAAACCTTCAGTGTATTATAATAAGATAAGCTTAGGTTTGAAAAATTTATATGTGACTGCAATATGTACAAAGGAATTATATATATTTCGTGATAATCATTTTACCACCATCAGCATCAATTAAGAATATGAATCTATAATATTCTGATTTTTCTATGAAATAAAGTGGATTTTTGCAAAAAGACGTGCTAGTAATAATTTTTATACAACGGTAATATAAATTAAATACGTACCTACCGAAAAACTTATAACAGGAGTTGCAAATACAAATCATATACTTCCATAGCTTTGATGGGAAACCATTACATTCTCAGGAGACATTTCCCATTACGAGGCAACATATTTTCGCATGCTTTCACCATAAATGTTCGAAAAATCACTTGAACAAATAACCGAATTCACTTAGTTTCCGAGCAAAGAAAAAATTAAATTTGTAGAGTAAAAAAATGGCTCCCTAGAGTATTTTTACAATCCCATGGACACTAGTTATTTTTACATAAATATTTTCAAAAATAGCCCACTTTACCGAGACAGGTATATATTAGTAGAATACAACACAAATCTACACAGGCATATTTTAAAAATAGAATCTGGCTAATATTTTATAGAGTTCAATCGCGAATCCTCTATCGGTCTACCCATAAACTACTCGATACACCCTGTCACTAAATCGACTTTTGCTGAAATTGCACTGCACACTTATATAATTATACTGTTGAATAAAAAGGATCGTTCCAATAACCACATTGATTGTTTTATTTCACAATTGCATCATTTAACATTGTTTTTTTTCAATATTTTACGATTAACTTCGGAAGTACACAATTAACATCGTTCGGTATTACCAAACGGGGCGCCACTGGCGCTGTCATCTAAATGAGTATGCGTAGAACGTGCCCGAAAACCTTTCATTATATACAGGGGCTACGACGAAATTTATTATATCAAGTAATTTATTAAAAAATATAAAAATACGCATATATATTAACAAATTTGGAATAAAATTATTCTTCTTTTGATAAAAATAATACTAAAAGAAAAAAAAGTTGAGCTATTACGAAAAATGGATGAATCTAGTTTATTTAAACAAAAATTGATTTAAGAGGCATTAAAATCGATACTAACTTAAAAAAAAATTAACGTACTAGTGTTTCTACACCTAAATCATTAATAAACTAATTTTTTGAAAACTCATTAGCAAAATTAATCTGAATTTCTTAATTTTTTAAAGAATTTCTAAAAATTATATTTATTTTTGTTATATACACACTTACCGTAACTTGATTGTTTGAAAAAACCTTATAAGAATGATCTCATTCGAAGATATAACCTTTATATCATATGTAAATCTTTTTCCCAGTGTAGATACTAATCAATTAAGGAGTTATCAGGTGTAATAAAAAATACAGTGAATTATTTTATTAAAAACAAAGTAACAGTACAACATAAAATTCATATAAATACTTCAAAATACTACCGTTGTTAGTTTTCCATCTGATATTTCGAGGTACATCACCGTTGAAGGTCAGATAATGGCCGATCTGTCAAAGTCACGTGTTTCATAAACTTTACTTCCCGTTTGCCGTTACCGTTCGTGAAAATTTTGTTATTTTTTTTACGTGTGTACTGCTTTTTGTTTTTGTTTGTAATCCAGTATTTATGGACGATATACTGGAAAGTAACGAAACAAAAAAACAAGTAAAGACAAAATACCGTCACCAAAAGACCACTGTAAACAAACAGACAGAAAGAGAATCAACACAAACATCACGTTCTAACGTCAAACGTCAAAATCACGTGACAAACGCAAGTGGGTTTTTCATATATAAGTGACAGAAAAGTGCCGTCAAGCAAAATGGAAAGCCATTATTTTATTTATATTTCATTACTTTTAGAAATAAAAACGATTATTATTAGGTTAACACAATATGACATCATCTTTCAATTACAACGCCGACTTAGCAGTCACAGATTGAGATAATTTAGCACCTGTAGAATGAACCAACCTCGCTACCCTCGTTTCCAGACCTTTATGTAAGGCCGTAGACTATAGCTCGATAATTATAATAAGTTACAATAAAAAAAATTAGGTTAAGTGCAGATAGTGATGTTAAAGTGGAAATAATAACATAAAAAGACAATTAACTATCATAATCAGGTAAAAAAATAACAATTTTGATGAAATTAAATAAATTTATCGTATGATATAGTAAGTTAAATTTAAAGTTAAAGGAGAACGGTATAAATAACTTATTAGATTTAGAAACAATCTCATAGATTTATTTATATGTTTTTACTGATAAATAGTCTTGATTTGAAAATGATGATAATTTTTAATAAGAATATGAAAATTTGTGGTAATATTGACCTAATCCAAACGAAAAATTTTAAATTAAATTTAACATTTTGACTGGATTTTACCGTTTCTCGTGGTTTTTCCTCTGCCTATTGCCATTTTTTTCTGTATTTACATCACTTTTTCGCCTGTTATTCGTTGGTATTAAACACTGCGATACTTCAAACAACTTTTTATCAAACTAAAATTAATCTTACAATAGAACCGGTTTAACATCGACTTCCGTTACTCTTCTTTTTAATGTTGGAAAGGCCTCAGCTGCCAGTGCTATTCGGCCTGTTTTTTAGTGACTTTATCCTATATATTTATAATTCATGTTTGGTTTTATTAATACTGTAGACTAGCTAATATTGACCAAGTTCTAGGATTATAATTTGATGTTTGAAGCACTTAAAAATCTTATGTTTGGAAATTTAAACACTGATAATGGACCGTAAGTTTTGTTCGTAGACTTCCGTTATTCCTCGTCATGACAGACGACAATTGGTTGTGTCTAGCAGTACACTAAAACGTATATATTGTAACTTTATTTTCAAATTAATTTTTTGTTTCTTATTTTTTGATGAGAATATGCTGGTTTTACGACAAACTATGAATATAAATGTTTTTAAATACGAAATAGTAGCCGAAATGTATAATTTACAATCTAAAAGGAATTAATCAACAAAATTATAAAAAACTGAATAAAAGTATCAAATTTCTAATTTTTGCATTATGAAACGCATTTTTAGTATTCTTATCAATAAAAATGTGTATTTACGTCATATTTTTATATCGGAAACTTCTTAAAAACAACGTACAATTTGATTAGGGTAAAATTAAATTTACATAACCTATATATGTGTAATTTTTATAGATATAGATACCGATTGAGCATTTTTTGCTATTAGATTTTCATTATATCAATTACTTGGTCGAGAAAGTGGTAAAATAACTATATAACTGCTATATTTTTTCGTTGTTTTCAATAACGTTTTTGAAAAATCTAAAATGTATAGAAATTTATCGATTGGAATCGATTTTTAAGAAAGCGAATCGAAAATTTCCAACGCTTGACGTTAGTGACCTTGAACCTACATAGTATAATGTCCATTATAATTTTGTCTACTTGTTATTTATTATGTGATTCTTTGAATCCGTCAATATTGTCGATGTTTTGACTTAATCGGTGTCACCAATTTACCATTTTGGTAACTTCAAGCTGCCAACGTAAATTTTTACGCGATGCTGCAGCCATTTTAGTTATTTTTCATAAGAGTTGGTAATGACAAAATGACAGTATCACAGTGTTGCCAAATTTTATTTGATTCGTCAAAATATAAGTTTTGTTTGTGGTTCTAAATTGTTGGAATGATTTTAGAAATGACAGCTGTCAAAAGATACCGAAATTATAAATAAAATTTCACCTTCTAGAAGATGAAAATCGTCTTGGTTTAGGAAAAAAGGATTTTTGGGTGAAAATAATAAAAAAAAATCCTTGAAATTCTTATAATATTTATAAAATATACATTTTATACAAAGTAAACATAAATAGGCGAAATCATAAAAAATCCATATCCAGAGCGTTATACAGAGCTGCGATTTCGCTGTGACTCGTTATCCGCCAAAATGGGAAATTCATCGCTTTGGCAGCCGCCTCTTCGTCTTGACCGTCACCAATTACAACGTAAGTACATTTTCTGCCGAACCTCGTAACTATCCTTTCGAAACAGCTTTCTTTACCTACCGAAAACATTACTTAAAACTACACATCAATTATAAGAGAACTTTTCGATAGCTCCTTGTATAACAGAAACCAAAAAAACATTCAATTCAAATACATCATCTGAAGTACGTTTAAAAGATATTTTCGAAAGCTCCTCGTATAACGAAATCTGACCATATACTGTCAAAACTTTTATTCTTTATAAATATGTTAATATGTGATACAAGGTTTAAATAAAATTTAAAGATACGTATAAATTTTCATAAGTCACTCGTATAACGAGATATAAGCATTCAATTCATCGCGGTATGTAGATAAAATGGAATAAAAAATGACATTTCTAATAACATTTCAACCGATGGAGATATTTGATTAGTTAGAAATCG
Organism: Diorhabda sublineata; assembly: GCF_026230105.1. NCBI lineage: Eukaryota > Metazoa > Arthropoda > Insecta > Coleoptera > Chrysomelidae > Diorhabda > Diorhabda sublineata. Next base: position 20,247,505 of record NC_079483.1, on the reverse strand, counting down.
ATTTTTTAACAATCGATTCTAACTCATACATTCCTAATTTCTCTTTCCAATTATCAAAAAAGAATATAAGCATCACTTTTTTAATTTTTTTTCAGTGATTGATAATGGATGAAAAATTTCTGATATTTAGACAATCAAAATTATTTTCAATTCTTGTAAAAAATATCGATTTTTAAAAACAGCTAAGGTAATATAGAATCGTGCACAATCGTGAAACATCGTTTGACGTATGATCTAAGTTCTAGAACATTCATAAATAACCAAGTATTTACCTTAGTAGAAGTTGGCAAAACTGTTTTATTCTACAATAAACTACTTAACGTATTTTTTTCAAGTTTTTTGTCGATTTTAGTGTTTAAAATTATTATAGTGAATACGTTCAATTATGATTTTCTTAAGTTAAAGTTGAGATCTATATGTAAATATAAACGAGTAAGTAAAATGTTTATTGTAATTTAAAATATTGAGGAAACAAAGTGAGGTTATGAATTCACGTTCTTATTTCCTATAATTTTTTACTTTATAGAGCTTTTTTATAAATTCTTTATGGTTAAATCGTTTTTATCTCAGGTCTATTTTAATTAAAAATTGATTTTCAAACAGAATAAAATCTTGACGATTTCACTTATTTTGAACTTGATCAATATAAAATTTAACAATTTTCATAATTATATTCATGTTGTAGGTGATTTGTTAATTAATATAATTATGAAAATTATTAAATTTTATATTGATCAAGTTCAAAATAAGTGAAAACGTCAATAATTTCACCTGTTTACAAACCAATTTTCGATTAAAGAAGATTTAAAATTAGACGATTTATTAATAGAAATAATGACGATTTATTGATATTTACTTATAAATCAAATAATAAATAATTATAAAGCTAAAATAAACGTAAATAATGACATTATACATAATATTCAATCAGTATAATTTCATCGAATATAGCTGACCACACACGTTAAATTGAAATAGTAGATTATTAAGCGTATTCACACATAATTCATTTTTTTAATGGATAATTTCGTTACTTAATTTTATTAGCGTTAAAAAACTGTAAAAAACAATCGAAATAAATTCAATCTTTAGATATAATAATAATCAAATCTTATTGAAACACTAAAAGGTAGAATTGGAAACTCACCTATTTTGGTAGCGGAATATATATTGTCGATGGGGAATACTCCTCCTAAACCGAAAAGTAAAATCTTGGCTAACGCCGGAATGAGCTGAGTAGTCGTTACAAGAACATTTACACAATTACTTCTAGAATTAATTAAAGTTAAACATTTATTCGCTAGTGTTAACCAATTATCTGTGACGGTTTCTATTTCGGATCGCAATTGGAGCCACTGTTCCCTTTTCGATGCCCCCAATAGACCGCCGACACTAAAAAACATAAAAACCATAAAGAAAAATCGTATTTTAATATAAATGAATGAATTTTCTTCACCTATTTCTGTAATTATTATAAGTTTCTTTGATTTTTCTATATCTAAACGCCAATTTTCTCATCCAATCCACACCTCCCCTAACTCCTGCCGCTAAACATAAATTGCCACTTCCCGCGGTATTAGTAGATTGAAAACCGTCAGTACTAAAATTATAATTCGATAAATCTTGTCCGTTATCATCAGATGATACGTCATCGATGTGTACCTGATCACAATCCTATAAAAAAATTCGTTACAACCATATTAGATACGTTCTTCTTCTTTTCTATATAACTTCACCTCCATTTATACGATTATCAAGTTACTGAATATTCCAGAAAGTTCTAAAATGTTCTAGAATGCTTTTAATTTCAATTTTTAACACATTTAACACTTTCCAATTATTAAATATCAAAATTTTACTTGAATATTATGATAAATTTATTTTGTCCACTATTATATCAAATTAGAGACATTATTCTACAATTTAGAATATTATATAACCTCATTATTCACTCGTGAGCAAAAAAACGACACCCCTGCTATTGTAAATCACTGGCAAAAAAACTGAATGAGAAATTGTTTATGTTTGTTTACAATAGTGATAATTAGGGGTAACTAATCCTTGTAAAAGGTTGTTTACTTGACCTACCACTATAAGTTAACTTCAACCAATACATATTTCAGTTAAAAACAAGAATTCTACACACACAACAAGTGGTAAAGCTGCTCAAGCGGTCACCATATAGCGATAAAGATAGAATCAGTGGCCAGTGCGCTTAAAATGCTGTTTCCACAGATTACTACAAGAAACTGGCAACCACAAAAGCCCAGAGAAACGTGAGAATTGATTGGACAGCTCACCGTGCAGTCTGTTTACTGTTTACCAGAAAACACGAAAAACTAGAACGAACACAATTTCGGTCTTCACCACTTCTTCATTGATTTCCAGTTGTATGAAGACCTGGTGGGGTTTGGTGTCCCAAAGAAGTTTGTGTGTATGGTTTGTATGAAAAAGAGTGAAAGTATTGGGGTCTTTAAGCACAGTTTTTAATGTGAGACCCACTAGAGACAATACTGTTCAATTTCCGACTGGAAGATGTCGCAAATTAATTGAGCGAATGTTTTTTCAGAAAATACCGATGTACTTTTTCATTTTAAATATACACACACTCATAATAAAGCTTAACCCAACAGATTTGATATGATAAAATCATAAAAAGAATGTACCAGAATGACTCGAAACAATTTTTTTACTCGCTAGTTTAAATAATCCATAATTTTATATATTAACATCACGTTTAAACTTTAAAAATTGATATTTTAATAAAATAATATCAATTTCGCTTACCTCTATGTCGTTAAAGAAAAAATGCGTATCTGCTAAATTAAAAACCATTTCTTCCATTTTAAATCCGAGCTGTACGACATTTTGCGTATTTTTTTGGTATTTCGTTGCATAACTGCCCGTTAACAATGTATGGAAAATTATTATGGTTTCGTCGAGATCCCAAATGAAAACCCTGTCGGTTGTGGATTCTGGAGTAGTTGGAGACACTGTATTCGTTCGCCTACCTCTACCACGTGTTCCTCTCGTTTCTGAACTCAAGCTTCCCGATGAATCTCTGGAACGTTTATTATCTGGTTTCAAAGGAGACGTCGCTCCTTCCGATAATGCTATATTAGTCGGGGAATTATCTGAAATAATGTTTTAAAGTCAATATAAATACGTTTTCATAACTGGAATTTTATTAAATAATACCCTACCTTCGGTTTCAGATTCACTACTATCGCTATAAGAGCATAGTTGAATAGACATTTTAAAATATAATTACAAATATGTGAATTTGAACATATCTACATGATAAAATTATCTTGAATACGCATTATTAAAAACAAAATAAAATTTACTTCAAAACTGTTTATAAAGGTTAGCTCAATATGTCAAATTCTTCTTTTTTAAAAAATTATTAATCAACATAGAAGCATATTTACCTTAGATAATTAAATTTACTATCGAACTGTTTATAGAAATTAGCTTAAAATGTCAAATTCTTCTTCTTTTATAAAAAGATAATAAACATAGAAGCATATTTACCTAATGTTATTTTAAAACTGTTTATAAAAGTTAGCTTATAATGTCAAATTCTTCTTCTTTTTTAAAAAAAATTGAATATATTTACCTAAGATTGGAGGTGACGTTAATTGATACGGGGTAGTGCCTATGCTACCGCTGGAACTTGGTGAACTAACATACGGCGAATAACTTTGAGCGTAATATCCTGAAGCAAATTGTGGAGTTTGCGAATCGGGATACGTTGATGCGTATGAGCTATAGTCCACTCCCTAAAACATTTCAATTAAATCAAATATATAAATGTAAATGAATAAATTTACCTGCGTGGAAAATCCTTGCGTGAAAGAAGAGGCGCCCGGCGTAGTATACGCAGCGTAAGAAGAATACTGACTAGATTGTCCTGCTGTATTAAACTGCGAACTGGGCGAAGAGTAAGAAGAAGAAATGTAACCGGCGTTTACTTTACATGCAGGATTTAAAACTCTCGATGTGTTTAAGCCGGAATACGGATACGAGGAATTGTTATAGAAAGAAGCCGCCGAGTTTATGTAAGGAGTGGTAGCACTGGATGATCCATAACCAGGTTGAATACTAAAACATTAAATTTCACTTAAAAACAGTTCGCGACCCGTCGGATTTTTTTTTTAAAATGTAGTTTAAAAACCGTACGTCATAACGGTAGACAAAATGGATGCTATAATAGACGTCATAGCACACAAGATGGTCGATACACGTGATCTTTAACGGACGCCATTATAGAACATAAACTGAAAATACAAGATGGCCGATGACATCAGTCACAAATAGTACAGGTCATAGTTTACACTCAATTAACATCTATGACATATGACAGATAGTGACGGTTGACATCTGTGACATATGAATCGACACAAGAGTTTGCTGATGACGTTAATGACAGTTGGTCGTCACTAGTTCCGAAATATATATTGCGAACATAGAACATTTGACACCTGCTGACAATTGATATGGTTAATGACATGTGACAGATAGTGCTAATGATAGTTAACACATATAACTGATGACGTTAGTGATAGTGACGTGGCGTTCAAGATGGTTATTTACGTCACCGCTAATGACGTGACTTCCGTCCCAGAACATAAGCTTCATGATCATGGAACATACAACAGCCGTTGACAGGATTCTAGTGACATACGACAGATGACGTTAATGCATTGCTTTTAATAAAACGATAGTTTTGACGTATAATTGAGAAATCCAATGAATTGTCAAAATCAGCTTATGTCCATTCAAAAAATGGCCTCCGTGGGGTAAACAAATGATTGCGTCGTAAGTTTCTGAGTAGATTTTGAAGTTATTCGTTGTGTTTTAGATCTTATTATTTTCAGTTTTAAGGCTTCTTAAAGAGCTGCTACTTGAAGAAATATGGAATTTCCTCCCCCTCCCCCTTACTTGCAGACTGACTAAAAAAACTCAGTTTCAACTGTATCAACTCCATCGAAATAGGTCTAAAAATTATCTATGGAGTCTTCTTCACATCATAATATGAAAAAAAAAAAATAGAAAACTTTGACTAACCTAACCTAACCAAGAGAAACTAATGCTGGTACAAACGAGAAAATCGATTGTTTACCACACAGCCGCCATTTTGACGTAGATCGACTGTTTTATGGATGCGATCATAGAACAGTTGCTGACAGTTGACACACAAGATAGTCGATAGCTCTGGTGACGTATGTCATTTGGTGCTAAATGACAGTTGACGTTGAAGATAATAAACTCTTTTTATCCTCAACTTTCCAAAATATTCTTTGCTTTTAATAAAATTCATAATTTCCCCGTGATTTGACAGCTACTGACAGTTGACACACAAGATAGTCGATAGCTCTGGTGACGTATGTCATTTGGTGCTAAATGACAGTTGACGTTGAAGATAATAAACTCTTTTTATCCTCAACTTTCCAAAATATTCTTTGCTTTTAATAAAATTCATAATTTCCCCGTGATTTGACAGCTACTGACAGTTGACACACAAGATAGTCGATAGCTCTGGTGACGTATGTCATTTGGTGCTAATGACAGTTGACGTTGAAGATAATAAACTCTTTTTATCCTCAACTTTCCAAAATATTCTTTGCTTTTAATAAAATTCATAATTTCCCCGTGATTTGACAGCTACTGACAGTTGACACACAAGATAGTCGATAGCTCTGGTGACGTATGTCATTTGGTGCTAAATGACAGTTGACGTTGAAGATAATAAACTCTTTTTATCCTCAACTTTCCAAAATATTCTTTGCTTTTAATAAAATTCATAATTTCCCCGTGATTTGACAGCTACTGACAGTTGACACACAAGATAGTCGATAGCTCTGGTGACGTATGTCATTTGGTGCTAAATGACAGTTGACGTTGAAGATAATAAACTCTTTTTATCCTCAACTTTCCAAAATATTCTTTGCTTTTAATAAAATTCATAATTTCCCCGTGATTTGACAGCTACTGACAGTTGACACACAAGATAGTCGATAGCTCTGGTGACGTATGTCATTTGGTGCTAAATGACAGTTGACGTTGAAGATAATAAACTCTTTTTATCCTCAACTTTCCAAAATATTCTTTGCTTTTAATAAAATTCATAATTTCCCCGTGATTTGACAGCTACTGACAGTTGACACACAAGATAGTCGATAGCTCTGGTGACGTATGTCATTTGGTGCTAAATGACAGTTGACGTTGAAGATAATAAACTCTTTTTATCCTCAACTTTCCAAAATATTCTTTGCTTTTAATAAAATTCATAATTTCCCCGTGATTTGACAGCTACTGACAGTTGACACACAAGATAGTCGATAGCTCTGGTGACGTATGTCATTTGGTGCTAAATGACAGTTGACGTTGAAGATAATAAACTCTTTTTATCCTCAACTTTCCAAAATATTCTTTGCTTTTAATAAAATTCATAATTTCCCCGTGATTTGACAGCTACTGACAGTTGACACACAAGATAGTCGATAGCTCTGGTGACGTATGTCATTTGGTGCTAATGACAGTTGACGTTGAAGATAATAAACTCTTTTTATCCTCAACTTTCCAAAATATTCTTTGCTTTTAATAAAATTCATAATTTCCCCGTGATTTGACAGCTACTGACAGTTGACACACAAGATAGTCGATAGCTCTGGTGACGTATGTCATTTGGTGCTAAATGACAGTTGACGTTGAAGATAATAAACTCTTTTTATCCTCAACTTTCCAAAATATTCTTTGCTTTTAATAAAATTCATAATTTCCCCGTGATTTGACAGCTACTGACAGTTGACACACAAGATAGTCGATAGCTCTGGTGACGTATGTCATTTGGTGCTAAATGACAGTTGACGTTGAAGATAATAAACTCTTTTTATCCTCAACTTTCCAAAATATTCTTTGCTTTTAATAAAATTCATAATTTCCCCGTGATTTGACAGCTACTGACAGTTGACACACAAGATAGTCGATAGCTCTGGTGACGTATGTCATTTGGTGCTAAATGACAGTTGACGTTGAAGATAATAAACTCTTTTTATCCTCAACTTTCCAAAATATTCTTTGCTTTTAATAAAATTCATAATTTCCCCGTGATTTGACAGCTACTGACAGTTGACACACAAGATAGTCGATAGCTCTGGTGACGTATGTCATTTGGTGCTAAATGACAGTTGACGTTGAAGATAATAAACTCTTTTTATCCTCAACTTTCCAAAATATTCTTTGCTTTTAATAAAATTCATAATTTCCCCGTGATTTGACAGCTACTGACAGTTGACACACAAGATAGTCGATAGCTCTGGTGACGTATGTCATTTGGTGCTAAATGACAGTTGACGTTGAAGATAATAAACTCTTTTTATCCTCAACTTTCCAAAATATTCTTTGCTTTTAATAAAATTCATAATTTCCCCGTGATTTGACAGCTACTGACAGTTGACACACAAGATAGTCGATAGCTCTGGTGACGTATGTCATTTGGTGCTAAATGACAGTTGACGTTGAAGATAATAAACTCTTTTTATCCTCAACTTTCCAAAATATTCTTTGCTTTTAATAAAATTCATAATTTCCCCGTGATTTGACAGCTACTGACAGTTGACACACAAGATAGTCGATAGCTCTGGTGACGTATGTCATTTGGTGCTAAATGACAGTTGACGTTGAAGATAATAAACTCTTTTTATCCTCAACTTTCCAAAATATTCTTTGCTTTTAATAAAATTCATAATTTCCCCGTGATTTGACAGCTACTGACAGTTGACACACAAGATAGTCGATAACTCTGGTGACGTATGTCATTTGGTGCTAAATGACAGTTGAGGTCAGTTGAAAATTATTATTTTTACGTGACGTTTTCATAGAATATACGATAGCTAGTAATAGTTAACATACAATAGACGGTTGGTAACACTGGTGACGTATGACAGATCATTTTGACGTAAGTAACAGGTCAACAAAAAGTAAAAATTTGAAGGAATTGAAAATGCGAATTTACCTATTATAATAAGAATGTGCTGACGAGTAAGATTGGTGGTAGTCTTTTTCGTAAATGTTTCCTAAATCTATAGTAGTACTAAAAAATGACGCCGAATCTTGCGTAGACGCTACGCAATCCGATTCGGCCAATCCCGGACTTCTAATCTCGGTTTTAACACCTACAATTAAATCAACGTTAGTTCTATTAATAACATTGTCGAACGCTCCCGATTGACATTTGGAGAAGAGCGTTCTCGAAAGCTGGCTTTTAAAACGCACCTTGCGTATCTAGTAAAGACCAAGCGGGGGTAAAATTAGCCGTTGGAGGCGAAGACGACGAAAGGTTATCAGTAGTTGGGTGAACGACGGTGGTTGCGGTGATTGGCGGGGGGGATCCGCAAGTAGAAGAAGAACGACCACTTTGAGGGCTTGAAGCTGAACCGCAGATCAATCTGAAACGAAAAAATAATTCATAATTATAACAAATATCCTATTGGAATTAGATTTATGCGAAAGTTTCGTATTGATTTTATCAAGGTAAACAAAAGAATTCTCAGCCGTCTAGATGGGCTGATGAGATCTCGTAAAAGGGGCGTTGCTAAGGGAATTATCGACTGAGTCGAGAAAAAAAAAATGTACAGTCGGTAACGGTAGATTATATTTAATAGAATTTACGGTATAAACAACATCTATATCCACACCTCGTATAATAATTTCATTAGAATCTCTACCATTTTAAGCTGACGGGTAGATTTTTTTTTGTTACAACAAGGGAGGGAAGTTTTTGTCAAATTTTACAATGAAAAATCTATACGAAATCGATGAGATTCTAGATAAGAATTTTGTCTGAATAGATACAGAAATATTAGATATATAATCTTACACGTAAGATCTTTTTATATATTGAAACGGGCCGCTACCCACTTCCTAGATATTCGCAACAAAAATGGTACATAAAATAGCCCGGGAAAATTCGTCATTTTCTATACTTTTTTTTAAAATGGAATCGAAATTCTTAAAAACGGGCTCTGTGGTCGACGCGCCGCTTTTTGGACGACCGGTATACGTATTATCTCTTTCTGTAATATTTAAATCGACCGTACTAAATTTTACATTAGAAATTATGTTTTATTACTCTCTCATACTTAAAAATATATTATAATCATATATAAAAATTGACATGTAACCCTCGTAACATATTATATTTATTACCGAAATAAAATAATAAAATATTGTTATTAACAATAGTTCCCTAGTCCGGACCTGTCCAACTACAATGGAATTTTAGTTTAGTTTTATATAAATAGTCGTAGTGAACAAAACGAATTATCAAAATAGTTAATAAATTTAAATGAATGTAGTTAGATTGCGTAAATAAATTAATAATTTAAGATAATGTGTTTATTAATAATTTACCCCACGAACAGAAAGTTTAAATAAATACGAAAAACATCTTTTAAATAATTAAAAATCTCTTAATTACGAATTTCCTCGTATATACGTCTGGAGAAATGATGTAGAATTCGGAGAAAAAGCACAACCGTTTAGCACGAAATCTCGGTCGATATATATATATATGTAATATGTTGTTTCTCTTTCTAACTAAGTTAGAATAGAAGAGAGTTAGAAAGAAACCGCGCATATTCATTGAATTATAGTGAATTTTTCTTGACAAGTTGTTGGTCCTGACACGAACAAGTGACACATGTCTTGGCGGGTAGGCATAAATTTTATTACGTGACGTGGTCACTGCTAACCTACAGGTCCGTACTCGAATTAATTTCGGCCTACAACATTTATTTTTTTTAACGCTAATCAACTAAATTAATCGAACGATGAAATATAAAATATAAATACGAGGTAGCATACAAGAATATTCGAAATTGTTTTAAATAAAAACAAATGTTTTCCGCTTCAAAATACTTTTTATGCAACTCATCTATAGAAATGACTTTTTAATTATTTTTATTGTTGTAAAATCGCGTTTTTTTTTTGAAAAAAAAAATGTTTTTAACACTATTTGTGAATGCAATATTTCAATTTCGGAAATATCCATCGATTTGGGCGTATATAACAAGATTTGTCATTTGAATCATGTAAAACGCGAAAGAATCGAGCGTTTTCGTAGTGGGATTGTGGCAAAAAAAGCGAATAATTATTATACGAGTTTAGAAGATACTTTAATTGACCCCTGGTAGACCTCATGACAAAATACTAGGTATAAGGTAAGTATCGGCATATTTTTTTTATTAATTTTGTGTTAAAAATATTTTGAACCCCTCAAAAACGTGACGCCCTTTTGGATCCTGAGCCCTAAACTAGCCTGGTGATAAATTCGAGTCCGTATTTGAATATCGAGTCCTGAACTGTCACATTTTGATAAAGATTCGAGACCGAGTTCGAAAATAAATAGGTTGACACGGTTTTAATGTGATTTATGGTTTTTCGGAATGGGATTTAAGACACACACACACATAAATACGCCTTAAAAGTAACACTGGTTCGTATTAAAAGTAAAAAATATCGACCGAAAACAAAAATATTAAATATTACGTGACATTCATGTTGAAAATTATTTTTTTCTGCAATCCTCAACGAAATAATTGTTATTTATGTAATAAGTGTAAAAAGTAGACTTTTTTCGACTCGTGTGATTGTCGCTTTCGTCGAAAAAAAAGCTTTACACTCAAATAAAATAAAAATAAAAAAATCAACAGTGTGGTTTGAACCTACTACCTCTGTAATGCCAGCCTTGTATTCTATACACTACGCCACAGAGATTTTGTTAAAAATTTTCTATACGTACTACTACTTAAAGTATGTTTTTTTACGCACTAGTGCGTAAAGTGTTAAAGTGTGTTTTAAGTACCTACACGGTAATAAAAAAAATATTTAACGACATCAATTTCGCAATACAAGTTTTTCTATTAGTCGTAATCGTAATTTCGACATTATACTACTCCTGTAGTGACTGCATTGTTTTCTGGGAAACTATATATATTATAGCAATTTTGAATTTATTGATGTGCGAATAGGACAGAGTTTTATTAACTCGAAATTGTGCCTAAATTACGTAGTTACGCACGCTAGTAGAAAAAAATAATTAACACATAAACGAGGTTCACTACTTTTGTGTTAGAGTGTATCTGCGTGCGCTACCGAAATAAAGGGCAGGTCTTGTGTGATAATAGCCGTCGGAAAAAGGACAATTACCGCAACGTAGGTAGTGGACGTGATGCTGTGCTATTATTATCAAAGGTATAAAAGGACAACAAGAGGGCCCCCATTCACTAACATAATACTAATGTCTGTTAATGCTTTTGATGCCTGCTGATTTTTCAACAAATAGACACACGTCCGTGTGAAATATATTTCGTTATCGATTGGAAACCCTCCTAATTATCTTGTCTATCAAATGATATTTACGTCCTAAAAATAATATAAAATTGACAGGTGTTTTTTTTTTAAATAAAAAAAAATGTAATAAGGAAATTCTCGCTAAAATTGATGACACCCAAATAGAAAAAGAGAACTAAATCTGTCAACTGTATAAGAAAATAATCATTATTCTTGTTTATACGCCCGCTTTTTTTAGGTAAAAACTGTCTGAATGAAATATATTGTAAAGAGCTTTATTAGTTCTTAAACATGTGTGAACCAAATGGGTATTCTCCGTCTCCTTCTAACCGTCGCTCTTTTTGTTCTGTTCTCTTTGTCGTTTTCAAACTATTTTCGTACTCTTTTGACACTTGTTCTTTTACGTGCTTTCCGATGATGATGATGATGATCGTCGATGTGTTATTTAAAATAATATTTACACTATTTATATACAAATAACCGTAAATTTTTATATAAATATTTATATTCAAAGTTATGCAACATTCAATACGTCAAACTATTAACTCTAAATTTATGCAACAATCAATACTTCAAACGTGATTGACACGTCATCATTTAAATCAATTCGTAATGAGGATATGTTATTTGATAAATTTTACGTATTCATAAACTTAAATATGTCAGGATAATAAAATAATGTCGCATACCACGTTTTATTATATATTGTAATGTCTTTCTTTATTTACTGTATCGAATGACTATTATAAAATTTGAATAGAGAAAACTTAACGCCATCATATGACCAGATGAAAGTCAAACGCTTTTATTATTATCGAGAGGAAAAAAAAAACAAATACAAAAAACCAGACAGAAACATGTGCAGTTAGTCTTTAATGAGGAAGTAGGTACGTTATAAGAAAGGGTTGCTGTAATGGCAGTGACTACGAGTACGTCTCGACACATAAAACTTGATTAAAACTGAATTAAAAAAAAAAACAGTTAATGTTTCAATCTCTTCCATCAGTTTTCCAGGTATGCAAAAATTTAACACAAAACCCACCAAATTTTTCATTTCTCGTAAATATTTGTAACGTTAATGACGTCAACTTAAAGTTGAAATATCAAAACCGAAACGATTACGTATTATTCCAATGGTATACAAGATTTATTTATAATAACGAAAATTGTGTCAAGCGTCCTTAATACGATACTGTTAGATCACGTTATCATTATCATTAATCGATTCACAAATAATTGCAACGTTTAATCGTATTTGTAGACAGTACCGCTTAAATCCATTCAAGCTGTTCCCAAGCTGGTTATAAAATTGACATAAAAACATTAAGTTCAAAGTGTACACAGAACATAAAGAATTATATCGTTTAGATAGCGTCTTGAGATACATACCATAGATAAAACAAATAGTTATTAGAGAAACGAAACTTTAATTGAGTGTATTAACGATTTACTTTTCATATTTTATATTATTTAAATTAAGTTTTTTTCTTATATATCGTTGTTTAATTTAAAAAGACATCGATAATATTTTTGCCGATCGAAGATAATTATTTATCCTATTGACAAATCAGTGACAACTCTAGTGATATAATTCTATGTCGGTAGTTTGTCTTTTTGGCGCGAGGTGTGTTTCACGACCGACTTGATGAACGGCCAGTAAAAAATCTAAACGATTCTTGTAGTTTCCAAGTCAGAGACAAGCAATTATCATTTTTCTCAGATAAGCCCACTTGATATAAAGTTGTAAAGTTATTAATTCCCCTGGCCGGTGAGATTGTGTGAAATAAAAGGAACAAGTGAACGATAATAAAACACGTGAAGGTAGGTGGGCTGGCAGGGCACGCTGCGCCCAGGAGGTCTGGCACTTCATGTGACAAAACGACCATGAGGAATTGATCAAGATCTAAACCCCGCTTTTTAATTGTTCACCAGACTGATTTTTCCGATGAAATTATGACCATATTTTTCGAATGTGAGGTTATTTTCTACCTGTAGCTTTGTATTTTTATTATAAATTTTCTTTTCCAAATGTTTATTGATCCGTAAATAATTTTTAACTTCCAGTTAAGTGATCTTTTGGTCAGTTTTGACAGTTCAACAAATGCTCGTCCATGTGTTAAATTTTTCCGTTCAGTGCATTTCGTAAACAATGTAAATTTTAAATGCCAATAATGTTTGCAACAATTCATTATTTATGTTAATTAATTGTGTTGAATAAGTGACGTGAAACTATTTTTACATAACGATATTATACAAGGTAAGTTTTTTCTTCGATTATATAAAATACTATTCATTTCTTAGACCTTTTGATATGTTTATGTTTCTAAATCTTCTTGATATTAAATATCTTCAGTTTCAAAATTAGTTCTTTTATCAAAATATGATATTAACACTTACAATTTGAGTATTTATATCTATAAATAGATTACCTTCAACTTGAATATCAAAATAAGAATAAAATCAAACTAGAAAAATATTTACATTTCAAATACATACCAGTAATCAATTAAATTATTTGTCACAAACTAATTTTGAAACAGAACAAACCTAAAATCAATAAGATTTAGAAACATAAAAATAACGTTCATATAGTAGGCTTACATTTTATATAAATAGAAACTATTATTATTTTGTCTATGTCCGTACGTCAATTTCTCTATCATTAATATTTTTTCTATGATTCCATCTTTCATCTTATCTAAAACAACGTTGCCAAGTCGTCAAAATAATTTAATAATCAAAAACGTTTAATTAACTTTCTTTTTTGATTTGTTTATTTCTATTAATTACTAAATCGAAATAATTTACTGATTGTTTATGTAATAGCTCCATATCGTGGAATATAAATAAAGTGAATAAATAAAATAAAAATCGATCGTTTGTAAAGTATCGTAGACTCGGCAACAATGAGACCAACTCGTTATGAATGAACGTTTTTTTTTTCATTTGTTTTTGTAATTCAAACAAGTATACCGAAATAAAAAAAATTACCAAGAAATGCGATACGGCAAATTGAATTACAATATCGAATTTCAGTGATTTTTATAGTTGTTGCACAACTGATATGTCGGAAATTAAAATTAGAATAAGTAGTAGTAATATCAAATCGCAAATGTTAGGTTAGTGTTGATTTAATTCAACCGGAATGTATATAATCGCATAATAATTACACTAGGCAACAAAAAAAAATGATCAACTTTCCCTCGTGGATAAAATAATGCGATTCGTCACTTATTTTCCCGGAAAACTCAAGCGGGAATGTGAAAAGTGTTTATATCCCAATTTACGAGGATTGTACTAAAAGATGGCGTAGTTGTTTGTTGTTGTGAATTGAATAATTCTCTATTTCGGATTACGAGTGTTGATGTAAAATCATGATTATAGTCTGTTCGTTTATTCACATAATGAATTTAACATGCTACGTTTGCCCTTCGAATTATTTTCAGTATATAACCCCTCAGATTTAACCCTCAAAAACACGTAGGGGGATGGTACTAGAGGAAAAGGCCTATTAAATCTTTAAGCGTCATCAGAGGTATTGTTAAAATGAAGAGGATCATGATAAAATCTAATAAAAAAGATTATCTACACTCAATACGAAAAAAAAATATATTTTTTTTGAGATTATTTAAAATAAACAATTTATTTTATAGCAAATAATAGTTTATTTTTCTTTTATTCCAATTAAAACAAAATCATATGTTGATATACGAGGGGGATTAGAGGAAAATTAATAAAGTTAGGTTAGGTCAGCATGGAATGTTAGATAATAGAAATTTGTCTACAATATGGATGCAAATAATTCGAAAAAACGTTTCCAATGTTATCCAAGTCAAACAAGTCTAATACGAGGGTTGCTACTTAAGTTTTAATTCATCGACTCGATGTTTTGATTGTACAAAAACGTTTTTTTTTTGAATTGACATGTGAAAGCTTGTATTGTCGTGGTATTTGGTTCACAAAATCGCCGACAAAGAAGCAAACTGTGTTTGTACCACAACTGAGCGTGTGCTAGACACTCACAGATGGCGCTGTTTGCAATTTATTTATTTCTTTTGTATTAAAATCTAATATATCTTTATTATTACATGTATTTTGTTAAACATAGGTTCGGATTGAAATTAATTTCTGAGTATTTTCATCAATAAAAATGTCAAATTTTAAGATGGTAATGTCAGATTTGACATATCCGCATCATATGTGTCATACGTCAAAATTTGAGTAGAAAATCTCGTAATTGATTATTTTTCCACAAAATAAACTGACAAATGACAATCAAATATCGAAATTTGTAAAAAAAAACCATAGTCTAAAACGTCCTTGATCACTAGGAGATACATAAATTAATAAATTGGAGATTTGGTTCACAAAATGGCCGACAAAGAAGCAAACTGTGTTTGTACCACAACTGAGCGCGTGCTAGACACTCACAGATGGCGTTGTTTGCAATTTATTCATTACGTTTGTATTAAAATCTAATATATCTTTATTATTACATGTATTTTGTTAAACATAGGTTCGGATTGAAATTAATTTCTGAGTATTTTCATCAATAAAAATGTCAAATTTTAAGATGGTAATGTCAGATTTGACATATCCGCATCATATGTGTCATACGTCAAAATTTGAGTAGAAAATCTCGTAATTGATTATTTTTCCACAAAATAAACTGACAAATGACAATTAAATATCGAAATTTGTAAAAAAAAACCATAGTCTAAAACGTCCTTGATCACTGGGAGGTTCATAAATTAATAAATTTGGATATTTGGTTCACAAAATGGCCGACAAAGAAGCAAACTGTGTTTGTACCACAACTGAGCGTGTGCTAGACACTCACAGATGGCGCTGTTTGCAATTTATTTATTTCTTTTGTATTAAAATCTAATATATCTTTATTATTACATGTATTTTGTTAAACATAGGTTCGGATTGAAATTAATTTCTGAGTATTTTCATCAATAAAAATGTCAAATTTTAAGATGGTAATGTCAGATTTGACATATCCGCATCATATGTGTCATACGTCAAAATTTGAGTAGAAAATCTCGTAATTGATTATTTTTCCACAAAATAAACTGACAAATGACAATTAAATATCGAAATTTGTAAAAAAAAACCATAGTCTAAAACGTCCTTGATCACTGGGAGGTTCATAAATTAATAAATTTGGATATTTGGTTCACAAAATGGCCGACAAAGAAGCAAACTGTGTTTGTACCACAACTGAGCGTGTGCTAGACACTCACAGATGGCGTTGTTTGCAATTTATTTATTTCTTTTGTATTAAAATCTAATATATCTTTATTATTACATGTATTTTGTTAAACATAGGTTCGGATTGAAATTAATTTCTGAGTATTTTCATCAATAAAAATGTCAAATTTTAAGATGGTAATGTCAGATTTGACATATCCGCATCATATGTGTCATACGTCAAAATTTGAGTAGAAAATCTCGTAATTGATTATTTTTCCACAAAATAAACTGACAAATGACAATTAAATATCGAAATTTGTAAAAAAAAACCATAGTCTAAAACGTCCTTGATCACTGGGAGGTTCATAAATTAATAAATTTGGATATTTGGTTCACAAAATGGCCGACAAAGAAGCAAACTGTGTTTGTACCACAACTGAGCGTGTGCTAGACACTCACAGATGGCGTTGTTTGCAATTTATTTATTTCGTTTGAGTTAAAATCTAATATATCTTTATTAATACATTTGTTAAATATCGGTTCGGTTTGAAATTAATTTCCGAGAATTGAGAATCCGGTCACGCGTCGTCGTAAACAAATTTCTTCGGTTAGTAGGTATAAAACAACTTGTATCAAAACTTTTAGTAATTTTATCATTTTTTAATCTCAACAAACTCGACTATTTATAACTTCGTCCCAACGATACGTTAAAGTAACTAATGGATGTGTCAAAATTCAAGAAACACTGAATAATTTTCTACGGGGTCATACTAAAAATTCGTTTTGTCGTTTATGCGTTTATTCGAATAATTTGGTTCGTTATAAACTAATGAAATTTGGAATGTTGTCAAATATTTAATAAAAAAAGGAAAAAACATCGTTAGCATTTAATTATACGGGGTTAGTGCTACAAGTACTTCAGTGTGTGTGTGATTTTTTGATGTTTAAAGACAGAAAATAATCCCAAGGTGCTTAATCTGTCGAATAGGCAGCACGAATTTGCAATTTAAACTTTAATTTATCAATTTTCAAAACCAAATGAGTCGATTTTGTTTTATTTAATTCAAACCGACGTCGTGACTTTCCAATTCATTGTTTCGATTGTTTTTTTGCTTCATTCAGTACAAAATCTAGTCTAGTATTGTATTGAATCACATTAATGGCTGCCGAACTACAACTACCGCCATCTTTAGATCAGTTCAGGTACTTTCGGCGCCATCCTCGTAGATAAAACAAAGAATTAACCTCGTTTTTCAACTATAACACACCGATCGACAATAATTACGTATAAAACATGTATCGACGTGATTTTTTTTTTGAATTAGCTTCATCCGAGCACGAAACGATCAGATTTCGAACGCTGTTTCTAGAGATTCGGTTCGCGCGACCTTTCAATCTTTAGTTTGGTTTAAAATGTATGTTTTTTGAACGCCCCTTGTATTATCGTACATAGATAATATTAACGGTCATCGGGCAGTCGTCCTGTCGTAAAAATATCTCGACATTCTGAACAAGTGAAACGCTATATCCTGTCGAGATAACACGTTGCGAAAAGTGCTAAATAAACATAATTAGAAACAGTATCTAACGCGCATTTTTCTTTTCGAATTCCTTTTGTTTGAACGGCACACACGGAGTTACGTAAATTTTATCTATAGTTTCCAGATTATCGCGGCAAAATTATTTGTCTAGACACTTTTTTTTTTCTATTACGAGAAAAAGCTTCGTCGACCGTTTACTTTTTGCATAACGTTGATGATTACAACAAAAAAAAACGAACGACACGTGATGTCATGAGGTTTTTTTTTCGTATACACCCTGTACATTTCGAAAACTACCAAAAAACTTCGCAATAATAATCAGTTTAATTTTACGAAAATAATATTTGATTTGGGATCGTTCAAATGTATTCTCAGTGAATATAAAAGAGAAGAAGATTGGATACTATTTAATATAATGATAGTCCGGTCAAATTAGACAAAAAAATTTACGTAGTATGTTTAATAAATTTAAATTATTATTTGGAATCCGTGTCGAATAGTAAACAATCCGTAACTTTTTCGGGGACAATCTGTACAATCTACAGATAGGAAAAATGATTTTTTCAATCGTTTTTTAACAAAAATGTACTCTTTGTTTAATTCGATAAAATTTATAGTTTCGGAGATATTTAGATTTTTAGATTGTTGTACATAGTACAGGCAAATTAGGCGATTAAATTAAATTGTATTATGATTGCCTCACAAGATTCGTATTATGATTGCCTCGTGAGATCTTATCAGGATTATTATACATGATTTTCATCAGGATTGTCTCGGAATGTTTTAATCACGATTCCCCGGCATATTATTGGTTTGTATGGAATCGAGAGGTTCAAAAAAGCAAAAATTATTTACGAAAGGACAAATAAGGACCTTAATAAGATACAAAACAGGATAATTAGTCGAAATTTTGATAAGGATGTAACCCAGATCAATAATCAGGTCTTTGATCAAGTTTAACTTGGATTATGATTGCCTCGCAATGATTTTTATTATGATTGCCTCGTGAGATCCTTATCAGGATTACTTTAAATCAGTCTAATCAGGATTATTATACATGATTTTCATCAGGATTGTCTCGGAATGTTTTAATCACGATTCCCCGGCATATTATTGGTTTTTATGGAATCTAGAGGTTCAAAAAAGCAAAAATTATTTACGAAAGGACAAATAAGGACCTTAATGAGGTACAAAACAGGATAATTTGTCGAAATTTTGATAAGGATGTAACCCAGATCAATAATCAGGTCTTTGATCAAGTTTAATTTGGATTATGATTGCCTTGCAAAGATTTTTATTATGATTGCCTCGTGAGATCCTTATCAGGATTACTTTAAATCAGTCTAATCAGGATTATTATACATGATTTTCATCAGGATTGTCTCGGAATGTTTTAATCACGATTCCCCGGCATATTATTGGTTTTTATGGAATCTAGAGGTTCAAAAAAGCAAAAATTATTTACGAAAGGACAAATAAGGACCTTAATGAGGTACAAAACAGGATAATTTGTCGAAATTTTGATAAGGATGTAACCCAGATCAATAATCAGGTCTTTGATCAAGTTTAACTTGGATTATGATTGCCTCGCAAAGATTTTTATTATGATTGCCTCGTGAGATCCTTATCAGGATTACTTTAAATCAGTCTAATCAGGATTATTATACATGATTTTCATCAGGATTGTCTCGGAATGTTTTAATCACGATTCCCCGGCATATTATTGGTTTTTATGGAATCGAGAGGTTCAAAAAAGCAAAAATTATTTACGAAAGGACAAATAAGGACCTTAATGAGGTACAAAACAGGATAATTTGTCGAAATTTTGATAAGGATGTAACCCAGATCAATAATCAGGTCTTTGATCAAGTTTAACTTGGATTATGATTGCCTTGCAAAGATTTTTATTATGATTGCCTCGTGAGATCCTTATCAGGATTACTTTAAATCAGTCTAATCAGGATTATTATACATGATTTTCATCAGGATTGTCTCGGAATGTTTTAATCACGATTCCCCGGCATATTATTGGTTTTTATGGAATCTAGAGGTTCAAAAAAGCAAAAATTATTTACGAAAGGACAAATAAGGACCTTAATGAGGTACAAAACAGGATAATTTGTCGAAATTTTGATAAGGATGTAACCCAGATCAATAATCAGGTCTTTGATCAAGTTTAATTTGGATTATGATTGCCTTGCAAAGATTTTTATTATGATTGCCTCGTGAGATCCTTATCAGGATTACTTTAAATCAGTCTAATCAGGATTATTATACATGATTTTCATCAGGATTGTCTCGGAATGTTTTAATCACGATTCCCCGGCATATTATTGGTTTTTATGGAATCTAGAGGTTCAAAAAAGCAAAAATTATTTACGAAAGGACAAATAAGGACCTTAATGAGGTACAAAACAGGATAATTTGTCGAAATTTTGATAAGGATGTAACCCAGATCAATAATCAGGTCTTTGATCAAGTTTAACTTGGATTATGATTGCCTCGCAAAGATTTTTATTATGATTGCCTCGTGAGATCCTTATCAGGATTACTTTAAATCAGTCTAATCAGGATTATTATACATGATTTTCATCAGGATTGTCTCGGAATGTTTTAATCACGATTCCCCGGCATATTATTGGTTTTTATGGAATCGAGAGGTTCAAAAAAGCAAAAATTATTTACGAAAGGACAAATAAGGACCTTAATGAGGTACAAAACAGGATAATTTGTCGAAATTTTGATAAGGATGTAACCCAGATCAATAATCAGGTCTTTGATCAAGTTTAACTTGGATTATGATTGCCTCGCAAAGATTTTTATTATGATTGCCTCGTGAGATCCTTATCAGGATTACTTTAAATCAGTCTAATCAGGATTATTATACATGATTTTCATCAGGATTGTCTCGGAATGTTTTAATCACGATTCCCCGGCATATTATTGGTTTTTATGGAATCTAGAGGTTCAAAAAAGCAAAAATTATTTACGAAAGGACAAATAAGGACCTTAATAAGATACAAAACAGGATATTTAGTCGAAATTTTGATAAGGATGTAACCCAGATCAGTAATTACGTCCTTGATCGAGTTTAACTTGGATTATGATTGCCTCGCAATGATTTTTATTATGATTGCCTCGTGAGATCCTTATCAGGATTACTTTAAATCAGTCTAATCAGGATTATTATACATGATTTTCATCAGGATTGTCTCGGAATGTTTTAATCACGATTCCCCGGCATATTATTGGTTTTTATGGAATCGAGAGGTTCAAAAAAGCAAAAATTATTTACGAAAGGACAAATAAGGACCTTAATAAGATACAAAACAGGATAATTAGTCGAAATTTTGATAAGGATGTAACCCAGATCAGTAATTAGGTCTTTGATCAAGTTTAACTTGGATTATGATTGCCTCGCAAAGATTTTTATTATGATTGCCTCGTGAGATCCTTATCAGGATTACTTTAAATCAGTCTAATCAGGATTATTATACATGATTTTCATCAGGATTGTCTCGGAATGTTTTAATCACGATTCCCCGGCATATTATTGGTTTTTATGGAATCGAGAGGTTCAAAAAAGCAAAAATTATTTACGAAAGGACAAATAAGTTCCTTAATGAGGTACAAAACAGGATAATTTGTCGAAATTTTGATAAGGATGTAACCCAGATCAATAATCAGGTCTTTGATCAAGTTTAACTTTGATTATGATTGCCTCGCAAAGATTTTTATTATGATTGCCTCGTGAGATCCTTATCAGGATTACTTTAAATCAGTCCAATCAGGATTATTATACATGATTTTCATCAGGATTGCCTCGGAATGTTTTAATCACGATTCCCCGGCATATTATTGGTTTGTATGGAATCGAGAGGTTCAAAAAAGCAAAAATTATTTACGAAAGGACAAATAAGGACCTTAATGAGGTACAAAACAGGATAATTTGTCGAAATTTTGATAAGGATGTAACCCAGATCAATAATCAGGTCTTTGATCAAGTTTAACTTGGATTATGATTGCCTCGCAATGATTTTTATTATGATTGCCTCGTGAGATCCTTATCAGGATTACTTTAAATCAGTCTAATCAGGATTATTATACATGATTTTCATCAGGATTGTCTCGGAATGTTTTAATCACGATTCCCCGGCATATTATTGGTTTTTATGGAATCTAGAGGTTCAAAAAAGCAAAAATTATTTACGAAAGGACAAATAAGGACCTTAATAAGATACAAAACAGGATATTTAGTCGAAATTTTGATAAGGATGTAACCCAGATCAGTAATTACGTCCTTGATCGAGTTTAACTTGGATTATGATTGCCTCGCAATGATTTTTATTATGATTGCCTCGTGAGATCCTTATCAGGATTACTTTAAATCAGTCTAATCAGGATTATTATACATGATTTTCATCAGGATTGTCTCGGAATGTTTTAATCACGATTCCCCGGCATATTATTGGTTTTTATGGAATCGAGAGGTTCAAAAAAGCAAAAATTATTTACGAAAGGACAAATAAGGACCTTAATGAGGTACAAAACAGGATAATTTGTCGAAATTTTGATAAGGATGTAACCCAGATCAGTAATTAGGTCTTTGATCAAGTTTAACTTGGATTATGATTGCCTCGCAAAGATTTTTATTATGATTGCCTCGTGAGATCCTTATCAGGATTACTTTAAATCAGTCTAATCAGGATTATTATACATGATTTTCATCAGGATTGTCTCGGAATGTTTTAATCACGATTCCCCGGCATATTATTGGTTTTTATGGAATCTAGAGGTTCAAAAAAGCAAAAATTATTTACGAAAGGACAAATAAGGACCTTAATGAGGTACAAAACAGGATAATTTGTCGAAATTTTGATAAGGATGTAACCCAGATCAATAATCAGGTCTTTGATCAAGTTTAATTTGGATTATGATTGCCTTGCAAAGATTTTTATTATGATTGCCTCGTGAGATCCTTATCAGGATTACTTTAAATCAGTCTAATCAGGATTATTATACATGATTTTCATCAGGATTGTCTCGGAATGTTTTAATCACGATTCCCCGGCATATTATTGGTTTTTATGGAATCTAGAGGTTCAAAAAAGCAAAAATTATTTACGAAAGGACAAATAAGGACCTTAATGAGGTACAAAACAGGATAATTTGTCGAAATTTTGATAAGGATGTAACCCAGATCAATAATCAGGTCTTTGATCAAGTTTAACTTGGATTATGATTGCCTCGCAAAGATTTTTATTATGATTGCCTCGTGAGATCCTTATCAGGATTACTTTAAATCAGTCCAATCAGGATTATTATACATGATTTTCATCAGGATTGTCTCGGAATGTTTTAATCACGATTCCCCGGCATATTATTGGTTTTTATGGAATCTAGAGGTTCAAAAAAGCAAAAATTATTTACGAAAGGACAAATAAGGACCTTAATGAGGTACAAAACAGGATAATTTGTCGAAATTTTGATAAGGATGTAACCCAGATCAATAATCAGGTCTTTGATCAAGTTTAATTTGGATTATGATTGCCTCGCAAAGATTTTTATTATGATTGCCTCGTGAGATCCTTATCAGGATTACTTTAAATCAGTCTAATCAGGATTATTATACATGATTTTCATCAGGATTGTCTCGGAATGTTTTAATCACGATTCCCCGGCATATTATTGGTTTTTATGGAATCTAGAGGTTCAAAAAAGCAAAAATTATTTACGAAAGGACAAATAAGGACCTTAATGAGGTACAAAACAGGATAATTTGTCGAAATTTTGATAAGGATGTAACCCAGATCAATAATCAGGTCTTTGATCAAGTTTAACTTTGATTATGATTGCCTCGCAAAGATTTTTATTATGATTGCCTCGTGAGATCCTTATCAGGATTACTTTAAATCAGTCCAATCAGGATTATTATACATGATTTTCATCAGGATTGCCTCGGAATGTTTTAATCACGATTCCCCGGCATATTATTGGTTTGTATGGAATCGAGAGGTTCAAAAAAGCAAAAATTATTTACGAAAGGACAAATAAGGACCTTAATGAGGTACAAAACAGGATAATTTGTCGAAATTTTGATAAGGATGTAACCCAGATCAATAATCAGGTCTTTGATCAAGTTTAACTTGGATTATGATTGCCTCGCAAAGATTTTTATTATGATTGCCTCGTGAGATCCTTATCAGGATTACTTTAAATCAGTCTAATCAGGATTATTATACATGATTTTCATCAGGATTGTCTCGGAATGTTTTAATCACGATTCCCCGGCATATTATTGGTTTTTATGGAATCGAGAGGTTCAAAAAAGCAAAAATTATTTACGAAAGGACAAATAAGGACCTTAATGAGGTACAAAACAGGATAATTTGTCGAAATTTTGATAAGGATGTAACCCAGATCAATAATCAGGTCTTTGATCAAGTTTAACTTGGATTATGATTGCCTCGCAATGATTTTTATTATGATTGCCTCGTGAGATCCTTATCAGGATTACTTTAAATCAGTCTAATCAGGATTATTATACATGATTTTCATCAGGATTGTCTCGGAATGTTTTAATCACGATTCCCCGGCATATTATTGGTTTTTATGGAATCGAGAGGTTCAAAAAAGCAAAAATTATTTACGAAAGGACAAATAAGGACCTTAATGAGGTACAAAACAGGATAATTTGTCGAAATTTTGATAAGGATGTAACCCAGATCAATAATCAGGTCTTTGATCAAGTTTAACTTGGATTATGATTGCCTCGCAAAGATTTTTATTATGATTGCCTCGTGAGATCCTTATCAGGATTACTTTAAATCAGTCCAATCAGGATTATTATACATGATTTTCATCAGGATTGCCTCGGAATGTTTTAATCACGATTCCCCGGCATATTATTGGTTTGTATGGAATCGAGAGGTTCAAAAAAGCAAAAATTATTTACGAAAGGACAAATAAGGACCTTAATGAGGTACAAAACAGGATAATTTGTCGAAATTTTGATAAGGATGTAACCCAGATCAATAATCAGGTCTTTGATCAAGTTTAACTTTGATTATGATTGCCTCGCAAAGATTTTTATTATGATTGCCTCGTGAGATCCTTATCAGGATTACTTTAAATCAGTCCAATCAGGATTATTATACATGATTTTCATCAGGATTGCCTCGGAATGTTTTAATCACGATTCCCCGGCATATTATTGGTTTGTATGGAATCGAGAGGTTCAAAAAAGCAAAAATTATTTACGAAAGGACAAATAAGGACCTTAATGAGGTACAAAACAGGATAATTTGTCGAAATTTTGATAAGGATGTAACCCAGATCAATAATCAGGTCTTTGATCAAGTTTAACTTGGATTATGATTGCCTCGCAAAGATTTTTATTATGATTGCCTCGTGAGATCCTTATCAGGATTATTTTACATCAGGATTTCCTCGGATTGTTCCAAAATAATCCATTAATCATAGAAATTTATATTTTTTTGGAAAAATTCATCTATTTAAGATTGATTACAACTTATTTTTCTATTATTGACGAATTGCCTTTTTTGCAGTAGTTCCATATACGATTTAACACATTCGAATGATGGAAATTTATAAAAGCCACCCCCTATAGTCCCTTATATATATTATATGATGAAACGGGGAACACCCATTGAGTTTAAAACTAAATATAAAAAAGATAATGAAGATTTTAAGATATGCAGGCACATTATGTGTCAGATTTTTTCTTTTTCCGTCTACAAAATGTACCACGACGAATATTTGTCGAGTTCCAAGTACCGTAGTTTAATTTTTTTTCTCATGATTCTATTATTATCAAATTTATTGTCAATAAAACCGTTTCTACACCAAAAACCGAACCCTTTTCCCTCTACTTAACCCTTTCTAACAAAAATAATCAATTTCCAATCCCTTTTTTACATATAAATCCATTTCCAAAACAATCCAAAAAGGTTAAAACCATATTTTATACAATTTTCGATTTTTTTCTTATCGCAACCCTTTCGATAACCTGTTTTTTCCCACCCTTTTCGAGTACTCAAATTCCTTTATCCCAAAAAAGGGTTAGAAACACGAAATTTTTATATACGCGTTCGGTTTTCTCACGAAATATAATATTTTAATCTATTTTCGAAATTTGCCGCAACCCGAATCGTTCGCGTCGTTCAAAAAAGACAAAAAAAACAAACGACAATCAAAAACACGACTTAAATCATCCACCTGGTTAACAACCGCTTAAATAAACCCCGGAATCGAAATAGAAAAATTAAAATTAGACGCTTTCAACAACATACACTAAGAAAACAGTTTCTTAACTACCGGTTTTAACCTGGAGATGGCGCTAGTTACATTTTTGTTTAAACAACAACACCTGGTGGTAATCTTCGAAAGTGATGCACCAGGAAGCGGTAAAACAGGGGTAGTTTTATGGAAATATGAGTATTGCGATAAATTTAATAAAAGGAAGTGATTAAATTTAATTATTTAAGATGGAATTCGGTGAAGGGGTGAATTTGACACCGAACTTATTAAACGGGAAGGGACAGAAATTTGTAGGTCTTTATCTGGGTTCTAGTTTTTTTTTTTTGTCACCTGTAAATCACTTCGAAGGCTTCGCCGCGACGTTTTTGGTTTAGGAAAAAATAGTGGAAATATCAGTTTACTGTTGGATGTAATGGAGACGATGAAAAAAACTGACAAATCCTTATGTAGAATTGAAATATCGAAGTTTGGACTAAATACTTCTGAGTTTTTAAGAAAATATTTCGCCCGAAGAGAATTCGCTGCATGAATATCCCGACAAAGACACTGCAGACGAAGGAAATGACATAGAAGTCGACGAAAATGGAAAAACGGAAATGAAACGTTGAAAAAATTGATTTTTTGTTGGAAATTAATGAATTTTGGTTGAAAAAAGATGAAATTGACGTAGTTTCTCAGAGAATTTGAACCTCGTATATATTTTTGTCACGATTTTCGTGCTCAGCAATCTGGAATACCTCCAGGATTAAAACTTTTAACATTAATTTTGTAAGGAAAGTCGGAAATGTCTTTTAGACGATAGAAAATGTCAAAAACTTACCTAAAAAAGTTTATTTTAATGTTTATTTATAAGATTAACTATAAAAATATGACAGCCGCGACGTCAAACTTCAGTTGTCAATTAAGACCAACCGGAAATTCGATTTATACCGCCAAAATTCAAATTTAAACTTGTAGTTCACGCGAAAAATTAACAGTGAATTCAAATTAGAATGATTATAATGGTTTTTCAACTTTTAACATGAATTTTGTGAGGTTATAAACAAGGAATACGTCATATCATTTAGAAAAAACCAAGTTTGAAAGTCGGAAATGTCTTTTAGACGATAGAAAATGTCAAAAACTTACCTAAAAAAGTTTATTTTAATGTTTATTTATAAGATTAACTATAAAAACATGACAGCCGCGACGTCAAACTTCAGTTGTCAATTAAGACCAACCGGAAATTCGATTTATACCGCCAAAATTCAAATTTAAACTTGTAGTTCACGCGAAAAATTAACAGTGAATTCAAATTAGAATGATTAAAATAGTTTTTAAACTTTTAACATGAATTTTGTGAGGTTATAAACAAGGAATACGTCATATCAGTTAGAAAAAACCATGTTTGTGAGTCAGAAATGTCTTTTAGACGATAGATAGTGTCAAAAACTCACTGTTTAACCTAAAAAAGTTTATTTTAATGTTTATTTATAACATTAACTATAGAAATATGACAGTCGCGACGTCAAACTTCAGTTGTCAATTACGACTAACCGGAAATTCGATTTATACCGCCAAAATTCGAATTTAAACTTGCAGTTCATGCGAAAAGTTAACAGTGCATTCAAATTAGAATGATTATAATAGTTTTTCAACTTTTAACATGAATTTTGTGAGGTTATATACAAGGAATACGTCATGTCAGTTTAGAAAAACACGGAAATGTCTTTTAGACGATAGATAGTGTCTAAAACTTACTGCATAACCTAAAAAAGTTTATTTTAATGTTTATTTATAACATTAACTATAAAAATATGACAGTCGCGACGTCAAACTTCAGTTGTCAATTACGACCAACCGGAAATTCGATTTATACCGCCAAAATTCAAATTTAAACTTGTAGTTCACGCGAAAAATTAACAGTGCATTCAAATTAGAATGATTATAATAGTTTTTCAACTTTTAACATGAATTTTGTGAGGTTATAAACAAGGAATACGTCATATCAGTTAGAAAAAACCATGTTTGTGAGTCAGAAATGTCTTTTAGACGATAGATAGTGTCAAAAACTCACTGTTTAACCTAAAAAAGTTTATTTTAATATTTATTTATAAGATTAACTATAAAAATATGACAGTCGCGACGTCAAACTTCAGTTGTCAATTACGACCAACCGGAAATTCGATTTATACCGCCAAAATTCAAATTTAAACTTGTAGTTCACGCGAAA
Source organism: Diorhabda sublineata (assembly GCF_026230105.1). Lineage (NCBI taxonomy): Eukaryota > Metazoa > Arthropoda > Insecta > Coleoptera > Chrysomelidae > Diorhabda > Diorhabda sublineata. The sequence continues at coordinate 20,218,915 of NC_079483.1, read as the reverse complement.
AATTAACAGTGCATTCAAATTAGAATGATTATAATAGTTTTTCAACTTTTAACATGAATTTTGTGAGGTTATAAACAAGGAATACGTCATATCAGTTAGAAAAAACCATGTTTGTGAGTCAGAAATGTCTTTTAGACGATAGATAGTGTCAAAAACTCACTGTTTAACCTAAAAAAGTTTATTTTAATATTTATTTATAAGATTAACTATAAAAATATGACAGTCGCGACGTCAAACTTCAGTTGTCAATTACGACCAACCGGAAATTCGATTTATACCGCCAAAATTCAAATTTAAACTTGTAGTTCACGCGAAAAATTAACAGTGCATTCAAATTAGAATGATTATAATAGTTTTTCAACTTTTAACATGAATTTTGTGAGGTTATAAACAAGGAATACGTCATATCAGTTAGAAAAAACCACGTTTGAAAGTCAGAAATGTCTTTTAGACGATAGATAGTGTCAAAAACTCACTGTTTAACCTAAAAAAGTTTATTTTAATATTTATTTATAAGATTAACTATAAAAATATGACAGCCGCGACGTCAAACTTCAGTTGTTAATTAAGACCAACCGGAAATTCGATTTATACCGCCAAAATTCAAATTTAAACTTGTAGTTCACACGAAAAATTAACAGTGCATTCAAATTAGAATGATTATAATAGTTTTTCAACTTTTAACATGAATTTTGTGAGGTAATAAGCAAGGAATACGTCATTTCAGTTAGAAAAAACCACGTTTGAAAGTCAGAAATGTCTTTTAGACGATAGATAGTGTCAAAAACTCACTGTTTAACCTAAAAAAGTTTATTTTAATATTTATTTATAAGATTAACTATAAAAATATGACAGCCGCGACGTCAAACTTCAGTTGTTAATTAAGACCAACCGGAAATTCGATTTATACCGCCAAAATTCAAATTTAAACTTGTAGTTCACACGAAAAATTAACAGTGCATTCAAATTAGAATGATTATAATAGTTTTTCAACTTTTAACATGAATTTTGTGAGGTAATAAGCAAGGAATACGTCATTTCAGTTAGAAAAAACCACGTTTGAAAGTCAGAAATGTCTTTTAGACGATAGATAGTGTCAAAAACTCACTGTTTAACCTAAAAAAGTTTATTTTAATATTTATTTATAACATTAACTATAAAAATATGACAGCAGCGACGTCAAACTTCAGTTGTCAATTACGACCAACCGGAAATTCGATTTATACCGCCAAAATTCAAATTTAAACTTGTAGTTCACACGAAAAATTAACAGTGCATTCAAATTAGAATGATTATAATAGTTTTTCAACTTTTAACATGAATTTTGTGAGGTTATAAACAAGGAATACGTCATATCAGTTAGAAAAAACCATATTTGAAAATCAGAAATGTCTTTTATACGACAGAAAATGTCAAAAACTTACTGTTTAACCTAAAAAAGTTTATTTTAATGTTTATTTATAACATTAACTATAGAAATATGACAGTCGCGACGTCAAACTTCAGTTGTCAATTACGACTAACCGGAAATTCGATTTATACCGCCAAAATTCAAATTTAAACTTGCAGTTCATGCAAAAAATTAACAGTGCATTCAAATAAGAATTATTATAATAGTTTTTCAACTTTTAACATGAATTTTGTGAGGTTATAAGCAAGGAATACGTCATGTCAGTTTAGAAAAACACGGAAATGTCTTTTAGACGATAGATAGTGTCAAAAACTTACTGCATAACCTAAAAAAGTTTATTTTAATGTATTTTTTTATTAAATTACTGCATAACCTGGACAATTTAATAACGAATTTCCAAGGAACTCTAGGCGACGACGTGTAATTCAGTCACCCGGGCACCAGGTACCTCGCAAGTTATCGCTGGCATGATTTCCGTGCTCATCAATCTGGAAAACCTCCAGGATTAATACAGTTAGACAATTTCACAACGAATTCCCATGGGATTCCAGTAGATGTCGTCCACTTCGAGCACCAGGTCCAACGTAGCCCATTTCTGTCGTGATATTAACCCCCGAGTTGTAAAATTATTTCCGATTCGAAATTCTCCCGATCTTAATAATGCATTTTGATTAGTTTTTTTCAGAAATTCTTAAGTTATGAATTTTTTTTCGCTTCATTTCAGATTCAACGTGTTTTCAATCAAAATGAATGGTTAGAATATCGGTAATATCGATAACTAGTCACTTGTCACTTGTCACTTGTCAAACACATGTTCAGTTTACTAAGGAAAATATTTTTAATGGTTACCAACATACGAATAATACGAGGGTGGATCGAATTATTCTGCTACGTAGATTATCGGTTTTTAGTGTTTTTTTGGTTAAAAATAATGTAAAATCCGCTGAAATTGTTCGACGTTGTTTATCTAGAAGAAATATAAAAAGTTTCGGTATTATAACGTGATTTTTTGTAGCGAAATCACTACTAGGTACAATTTAAGATTTTTATAATATTTCGTTGTCGTTAAAGTAAAAGTTAATCTGGGAATTTTTTTAAAAGGAAAAAACAAAAGGCAGCTGCATAAACTATAGTAGACTCAACAAGCTTCTACATTGTTGTACAGCTGTCGAACATTAAGCTGATCCAAGTTTAAGTATCCATTCAGCGATTTCGGTTTGAGACAAAAATATACGTGAAACCGGTGGGTGGTATGTGATGTAATTATTGAGGTATTTGTAATTTTGCAAATTGAAGAGGCACGTTTCGTCTGTTTATTACATTCGAAGTTTGTGTGCAAGACGTGTTGATATTTCAAGAGGATTCTGATAAAAAAATAAACTTTAACCTTCATTTGAACAACCAAAATTTCAACTAAACCAAAATTAACTTTTTTTGGTCATGCAATAAGTGTTTGACACTGTGTATCGTCTAAAAGACATTTCTGACTTTCAAACGTGGTTATTTCTAATTGATATAACGTATTCCTTGGTTATAACCTCACAAAATTCATGTTAAAAGTTGAAAAACTATTATAATAATTCTAATTTAAATTCACTATTAATTTTTCGCATGAATTGCAAGTTTAAATTTGAATTTTGGCGGTATAAATCGAATTTCCGGTTGGTCTTAATTGACAACTGAAGTTTGACGTCGCGGCTGTCATATTTTTATAGTTAATCTTATAAATAAACATTAAAATAAACTTTTTTAGGTTAAACAGTAAGTTTTTGACATTTTCTATCGTCTAAAAGACATTTCCGACTTTCAAAAATAGTTTTTTCTAACTGATCTGACGTATTCCTTGTTTATAACCTCACAAAATTCATGTCAAAAGTTGACAAACCATTATAATAATTCTAATTTGAATTCACTGTTAATTTTTCACATGAACTACAAGTTTAAATTTGAATTTTGGCGGTATAAATCGAATTTCCGGTTGGTCGTAATTGACAACTGAAGTTTGACGTCGCGACTGTCATATTTTTATTGTTAATCTTATAAATAAACATTAAAATAAACTTTTTTAGGTTAAACAGTAAGTTTTTGACACTATCTATCGTCTAAAAGACATTTCTGACTTTCAAACGTGGTTTTTTCTAAATGATATGACGTATTCCTTGCTTATTACCTCACAAAATTCATGTTAAAAGTTGAAAAACTATTTTAATCATTCTAATTTGAATGCACTGTTAATTTTTCGCGTGAACTACAAGTTTAAGTTTGAATTTTGGCGGTATAAATCGAATTTCCGGTTGGTCGTAATTGACAACTGAAGTTTGACGTCGCGACTGTCATATTTTTATTGTTAATCTTATAAATAAACATTAAAATAAACTTTTTTAGGTTAAACAGTAAGTTTTTGACACTATCTATCGTCTAAAAGACATTTCTGACTTTCAAAAATAGTTTTTTCTAACTGATCTGACGTATTCCTTGTTTATAACCTCACAAAATTCATGTCAAAAGTTGACAAACCATTATAATCATTCTAATTTGAATGCACTGTTAATTTTTCGCGTGAATTGCAAGTTTAAATTTGAATTTTGGCGGTATAAATCGAATTTCCGGTTGGTCTTAATTGACAACTGAAGTTTGACGTCGCGACTGTCATATTTTTATTGTTAATCTTATAAATAAACATTAAAATAAACTTTTTTAGGTTAAACAGTAAGTTTTTGACACTATCTATCGTCTAAAAGACATTTCTGACTTTCAAAAATAGTTTTTTCTAACTGATCTGACGTATTCCTTGTTTATAACCTCACAAAATTCATGTCAAAAGTTGACAAACCATTATAATCATTCTAATTTGAATGCACTGTTAATTTTTCGCGTGAATTGCAAGTTTAAATTTGAATTTTGGCGGTATAAATCGAATTTCCGGTTGGTCTTAATTGACAACTGAAGTTTGACGTCGCGGCTGTCATATTTTTATAGTTAATCTTATAAATAAACATTAAAATAAACTTTTTTAGGTTAAACAGTAAGTTTTTGACATTTTCTATCGTCTAAAAGACATTTCCGACTTTCAAAAATAGTTTTTTCTAACTGATCTGACGTATTCCTTGTTTATAACCTCACAAAATTCATGTCAAAAGTTGACAAACCATTATAATAATTCTAATTTGAATTCACTGTTAATTTTTCACATGAACTACAAGTTTAAATTTGAATTTTGGCGGTATAAATCGAATTTCCGGTTGGTCGTAATTGACAACTGAAGTTTGACGTCGCGACTGTCATATTTTTATTGTTAATCTTATAAATAAACATTAAAATAAACTTTTTTAGGTTAAACAGTAAGTTTTTGACACTATCTATCGTCTAAAAGACATTTCTGACTTTCAAACGTGGTTTTTTCTAAATGATATGACGTATTCCTTGCTTATTACCTCACAAAATTCATGTTAAAAGTTGAAAAACTATTTTAATCATTCTAATTTGAATGCACTGTTAATTTTTCGCGTGAACTACAAGTTTAAGTTTGAATTTTGGCGGTATAAATCGAATTTCCGGTTGGTCGTAATTGACAACTGAAGTTTGACGTCGCGACTGTCATATTTTTATTGTTAATCTTATAAATAAACATTAAAATAAACTTTTTTAGGTTAAACAGTAAGTTTTTGACACTATCTATCGTCTAAAAGACATTTCTGACTTTCAAAAATAGTTTTTTCTAACTGATCTGACGTATTCCTTGTTTATAACCTCACAAAATTCATGTCAAAAGTTGACAAACCATTATAATCATTCTAATTTGAATGCACTGTTAATTTTTCGCGTGAATTGCAAGTTTAAATTTGAATTTTGGCGGTATAAATCGAATTTCCGGTTGGTCTTAATTGACAACTGAAGTTTGACGTCGCGGCTGTCATATTTTTATAGTTAATCTTATAAATAAACATTAAAATAAACTTTTTTAGGTTAAACAGTAAGTTTTTGACATTTTCTATCGTCTAAAAGACATTTCCGACTTTCAAAAATAGTTTTTTCTAACTGATCTGACGTATTCCTTGTTTATAACCTCACAAAATTCATGTCAAAAGTTGACAAACCATTATAATAATTCTAATTTGAATTCACTGTTAATTTTTCACATGAACTACAAGTTTAAATTTGAATTTTGGCGGTATAAATCGAATTTCCGGTTGGTCGTAATTGACAACTGAAGTTTGACGTCGCGACTGTCATATTTTTATTGTTAATCTTATAAATAAACATTAAAATAAACTTTTTTAGGTTAAACAGTAAGTTTTTGACACTATCTATCGTCTAAAAGACATTTCTGACTTTCAAACGTGGTTTTTTCTAAATGATATGACGTATTCCTTGCTTATTACCTCACAAAATTCATGTTAAAAGTTGAAAAACTATTTTAATCATTCTAATTTGAATGCACTGTTAATTTTTCGCGTGAACTACAAGTTTAAGTTTGAATTTTGGCGGTATAAATCGAATTTCCGGTTGGTCGTAATTGACAACTGAAGTTTGACGTCGCGACTGTCATATTTTTATTGTTAATCTTATAAATAAACATTAAAATAAACTTTTTTAGGTTAAACAGTAAGTTTTTGACACTATCTATCGTCTAAAAGACATTTCTGACTTTCAAACGTGGTTTTTTCTAACTGATATGACGTATTCCTTGCTTATTACCTCACAAAATTCATGTTAAAAGTTGAAAAACTATTTTAATCATTCTAATTTGAATGCACTGTTAATTTTTCGCGTGAACTACAAGTTTAAGTTTGAATTTTGGCGGTATAAATCGAATTTCCGGTTGGTCGTAATTGACAACTGAAGTTTGACGTCGCGACTGTCATATTTTTATTGTTAATCTTATAAATAAACATTAAAATAAACTTTTTTAGGTTAAACAGTAAGTTTTTGACACTATCTATCGTCTAAAAGACATTTCTGACTTTCAAACGTGGTTTTTTCTAACTGAAATGACCTATTCCTTGGTTATAACCTCACAAAATTCATGTTAAAAGTTGAAAAACTATTATAATCATTCTAATTTGAATGCACTGTTAATTTTTCGCGTGAACTGCAAGTTTAAATTCGAATTTTGGCGGTATAAATCGAATTTCGGGTTAATCGTAATTGACAACTGAAGTTTGATGTCGCGATTGTCATATTTTTATAGTTATTTCTATAAATAAAGTTTGTGTCTCGTACTAGAATATATTTTTTAGTGAAATTAATCAAAAAAAGTAACGAAAAAACGATAAATCATCGAATATATATACACGATCGTCGACGCAGTTAAAACTTTTGAAATTAATCGTTGATCTGAGTTGATAATGGCGGTGTGTGACGTCAATACTTTTGAATACGAGGTTCCATCAAAAATATCATGAATTATTTCATTGGACACCAAAGGGATGAAGCTAACCTCTCAAAATAGTTATAACCACACTTTATATTTAAAATAAAAGTGAAGACAAGCTACTACCTTATAATAATTTGTTAAAAAATCTCAACCAAATTATTTTTTTTTCTGTTTAAATTCATACACAAATTAATTTTTACTATTTTTTCTTATTGCGAAACCTTTTCGTTATTTCTTTGATGGTCCTCCGGTCTCGTTTTTGGTTTGTCGCTTATCTAACTGACATTCCACCTTCCCTGGTATAATGTCTTTTGATATTACGTACATTCTGCTGAAATTAATTATTTTCTAAACAATCCCAACTGCAACCACTTTGTTTCATCGTTTTTTTTTCAAAGTATCACCAAATTTTGACTTTCTATGGACTTTTGAAGATGAAACCAGAAAGAGGCTTGATTTTAATGGATAACGCGCCCCCCCGGGGGTAATTAACAACTTTTTGAATGCCGATTATTTCAAAAAAGTTCGACAATGAATTTATTCGGTATTTGGTTGTTTTAAACTTCATCGTAAGTCACCAAACTTGAATTACTGCTTTCCAACTTCTATTACTTCAAAAAGATTGTTTTTTTTTTGGATATTTTTAGTTTTGGAACGAAAAAACATTGTTTAGATCATCGTTTTTCGAAAATTAGTTCTTTCTAAGCAATCCCAACTGCAATTACTTTGTTTCATCGTTTTTTTTTCAAAGTATCACCAAATTTTGACTTTCTATGGACTTTTGAAGATGAAACCAGAAAGAGGCTTGATTTTAATGGATAACGCGCCCCCCCGGGGGTAATTAACAACTTTTTGAATGCCGATTATTTCAAAAAAGTTCGACAATGAATTTCTTCGGTATTTGGTTGTTTTAAACTTCATCGTAAGTCACCAAACTTGAATTACTGCTTTCCAACTTCTATTACTTCAAAAAGATTGTTTTTTTTTTGGATATTTTTAGTTTTGGAACGAAAAAACATTGTTTAGATCATCGTTTTTCGAAAATTAGTTCTTTCTAAGCAATCCCAACTGCAATTACTTTGTTTCATCGTTTTTTTTTCAAAGTATCACCAAATTTTGACTTTCTATGGACTTTTGAAGATGAAACCAGAAAGAGGCTTGATTTCAATGGATAACGCGCCCCCCCGGGGGTAATTAACAACTTTTTGAATGCCGATTATTTCAAAAAAGTTCGACAATGAATTTCTTCGGTATTTGGTTGTTTTAAACTTCATCGTAAGTCACCAAACTTGAATTACTGCTTTCCAACTTCTATTACTTCAAAAAGATTGTTTTTTTTTTGGATATTTTTAGTTTCGGAACGAAAAAACATTGTTTAGATCATCGTTTTTCGAAAATTAGTTCTTTCTAAGCAATCCCAACTGCAATTACTTTGTTTCATCGTTTTCTTCTTAAGCATCGTCAATTTTGTTTGTATCAGCATCCGCATCTACCAAATTTTATCACAAACTTCCATATTTTTGTGTTTTATAACGAATTTTTTCGTTAATTTCATTATTTTTTCGTTTATCGTTCATCTTTCGATCGCCAAATTAGCAATCGGCGATTCTAAAATCGATTTTTAACAACATTCCTTCCACTGTTTCACAATAGATTAAACAGAAGCCTTTTATTTACAAAAGACGCCCAAATTCCTAGAACTACAAAAAGACCATCGATGCAAAACATATTTTTCTACCGCCCCGTTGTGTCTGAAAGACTCTTTTTCAAATAACATTTCAGTCAGTAATTTGACAGACGCACATCACGCTGAAAACCACATGTTTGCTCTTACATTAAAAGGCCCTCTCTTTATTTTCGTCCTCGATGGGGGCCGGGAAGTCTTATTTGCTTTAGAACTACCTACTCTAAAGGGACTCTCGACCGATACTTAATTCTAAAGGAAGTCTACTATCTAATAACCATCGAAATATATTCGAAAAATACGAAAAAATTATCGTTTCAAAAACAATATTCGCTGTTTCTAGTACCGAAAAAAACAAAAACCGAGACCGTTGATTTGATTCGGTCCCTATTTGAGGGACGTCCTGTATCAAATTATCACGTTTAAATGAAATAGGTCGACTGCGGATCAAATTTCGATTTAATAAACCAAAAATCAGCCGATTCGATAACTAATCCACCCCAAAAACAAAGTTAAATCTGGAGAATTGGGTGGCCAAGCTGTGTGCAGGATGGGTACCGCGCGAAGACGGTTCCATCGAGTGTTTCAAAGAAATAAAACCGTCGATGAAACTCGGTTCCATCGGTTCACATCCCAAGCGAAAAAACAACCAAAAACGTTGGACTAAAAAGAGTGAATCGGCTCCAAAGGTGAAAACCGTTTCTTCCGCAAACAAGGATATTAATAAAAGGAGTGTTTCATCAAGACAAGGAGTGTTTCATCATCGAGACAAAGGAGTGTTTCATCATCGAGACAAAGGAGTGTTTCATCATCGAGACAAAGGAGTGTTTCATCATCGAGACAAAGGAGTGTTTCATCATCGAGACAAAGGAGTGTTTCATCATCGAGACAAAGGAGTGTTTCATCATCGAGACAAAGGAGTGTTTCATCATCGAGACAAAGGAGTGTTTCATCATCGAGACAAAGGAGTGTTTCATCAAGACAAGGAGTGTTTCATCATCGAGACAAAGGAGTGTTTCATTAAGACAAAGGATTGTTTCATCAAGACAAGGGGTGTTTCATCAAAACAAAGGGTGTTTCATTAAGACAAGGAGTGTTTCATCATCGAGACAAAGGAGTGTTTCATCAAGACAAGGAGTGTTTCATCATCTAGACAAAGGAGTGTTTCATCATCGAGACAAAGGAGTGTTTCATCATCGAGACAAAGGAGTGTTTCATCATCGAGACAAAGGAGTGTTTCATCATCGAGACAAAGGAGTGTTTCATCAAGACAAGGAGTGTTTCATCAAGACAAGGGGTGTTTCATCAAAACAAAGGGTGTTTCATTAAGACAAGGAGTGTTTCATCATCGAGACAAAGGAGTGTTTCATTAAGACAAAGGATTGTTTCATCAAGACAAGGGGTGTTTCATCAAAACAAAGGGTGTTTCATTAAGACAAGGAGTGTTTCATCATCGAGACAAAGGAGTGTTTCATCAAGACAAGGAGTGTTTCATCATCTAGACAAAGGAGTGTTTCATCATCGAGACAAAGGAGTGTTTCATCATCGAGACAAAGGAGTGTTTCATCATCGAGACAAAGGAGTGTTTCATCATCGAGACAAAGGAGTGTTTCATCATCGAGACAAAGGAGTGTTTCATCATCTAGACAAAGGAGTGTTTCATCATCGAGACAAAGGAGTGTTTCATCAAGACAAGGAGTGTTTCATCATCGAGACAAAGGAGTGTTTCATCATCGAGACAAAGGAGTGTTTCATCAAAACAGGGAGTGTTTCGTCAAGACAAGGAGTGTTTCATCATCAAGACAAGAGACAAGGAGTGTTTCATCAAAAATTAAGTTCGAATTGCCATTTCACGCATCCTTTACGCCAGATTTAGCCCCTTTGGATTATTTTCTGTTCCCAGATTAGATTTTCGATCAATAAAGTGACGATTTCGATTTAATTTTATTAATTTTTATTTTATATTTTAAGTTTTATTTGCACTTGACTGAATTTTCGATTAGTAAAGTGCATTAGGAACCTCGTGACTTTGAGGTCGAGTGGGTACTTGATCTGAATGATTTTCTGCACGAAAAATTTTCAAAAGACGACGATAATTTGTTTTATTGAAAGCGTGCAACTGCTCATTTTCGTATATCTATTGTGGCATTCATTTGTAGGCCGTTTACATTTTTACAAAAGATTATACGGGTTTTTAAGGAGTGTTTTTTCAACTCGGCCGAACATCTGACATAATCCGTTGAGATTATTTTCGAAATCAGATCAAATCTTCAACTACGACATTTTCTACCTGAGACGTAAAGAATTTGGCATTAAGTCCATTATATTTTTCGTGTAAACAAAATGTTTTTAAAAACGGCTGTTTCACTTGAAATATCCGTATTATAATCCGAAGGAAATTATTTATTATTTTCCCTGTATATATTTAATTAAAGAATATAATAGCTAGTAAGACATCTAGAACATGAGAAGCATGGAAAATTTAGGAGAAAAAGTTATACGAAAAGTCTGAAATACTCAAAAAAAGACACTCATGTATTAAATTTATAAATTGAAACGATTTTTCTTATAAAAGTATCTACTAAATTTATAAATTGAAACGATTTTTTATAAAAGTACTAAATTTATAAATTGAAACGTTTTTTTATAAAAGTACTAAATTTATAAATTGAAACGTTTTTTATAAGAGTGATAAATTTATAAATTGAAACGATTTTTTTATAAAAGTACTAAATTTATAAATTGAAACGATTTTTTTATAAAAGTACTAAATTTATAAATTGAAACGTTTTTTATAAAAGTACTAAATTTATAAATTGAAACGATTTTTTATAAAAGTACTAAATTTATAAATTGAAACGTTTTTTTATAAAAGTACTAAATTTATAAATTGAAACGTTTTTTATAAGAGTGATAAATTTATAAATTGAAACGATTTTTTTATAAAAGTACTAAATTTATAAATTGAAACGATTTTTTTATAAAAGTACTAAATTTATAAATTGAAACGTTTTTTATAAAAGTACTAAATTTATAAATTGAAACGATTTTTTATAAAAGTACTAAATTTATAAATTGAAACGTTTTTTCATAAGAGTGATAAATTTATAAATTAAAATGATGGATTATAAAAGTACTAATTTTATGAATTTAAACTATTTTTTTATAAAAGTATTTACTAAATTTATAAATTGAAACGATTTTTATAAGAGTGATAAATTTATAAATTGAAACGATTTTTTTATAAAAGTACTAAATTTATAAATTGAAACGAATTTTTATAAAAGTACTAAATTTATAAATTGAAACGATTTTTTTATAAAAGTACTAAATTTATAAATTGAAACGTTTTTTATAAGAGTGATAAATTTATAAATTGAAACGATTTTTTTATAAAAGTACTAAATTTATAAATTGAAACGAATTTTTATAAAAGTACTAAATTTATAAATTGAAACGATTTTTTTATAAAAGTACTAAATTTATAAATTGAAACGTTTTTTATAAAAGTACTAAATTTATAAATTGAAACGATTTTTTATAAAAGTACTAAATTTATAACTTGAAACGTTTTTTTATAAGAGTGATAAATTTATAAATTGAAACGATTTTTTATAAAAGTACTAAATTTATAAATTGAAACGATTTTTTTATAAAAGTACTAAATTTATAAATTGAAACGATTTTTTTATAAAAGTACTAAATTTATAAATTGAAACGTTTTTTATAAAAGTACTAAATTTATAAATTGAAACGATTTTTTATAAAAGTACTAAATTTATAACTTGAAACGTTTTTTTATAAGAGTGATAAATTTATAAATTGAAACGATTTTTTATAAAAGTACTAAATTTATAAATTGAAACGATTTTTTTATAAAAGTACTAAATTTATAAATTGAAACGATTTTTTTATAAAAGTACTAAATTTATAAATTGAAACGTTTTTTATAAAAGTACTAAATTTATAAATTGAAACGATTTTTTATAAAAGTACTAAATTTATAACTTGAAACGTTTTTTTATAAGAGTGATAAATTTATAAATTGAAACGATTTTTTATAAAAGTACTAAATTTATAAATTGAAACGATTTTTTTATAAAAGTACTAAATTTATAAATTGAAACGATTTTTTTATAAAAGTACTAAATTTATAAATTGAAACGTTTTTTATAAAAGTACTAAATTTATAAATTGAAACGATTTTTTATAAAAGTACTAAATTTATAAATTGAAACGTTTTTTCATAAGAGTGATAAATTTATAAATTAAAATGATGGATTATAAAAGTACTAATTTTATGAATTTAAACTATTTTTTTATAAAAGTATTTACTAAATTTATAAATTGAAACGATTTTTATAAGAGTGATAAATTTATAAATTGAAACGATTTTTTTATAAAAGTACTAAATTTATAAATTGAAACGAATTTTTATAAAAGTACTAAATTTATAAATTGAAACGATTTTTTTATAAAAGTACTAAATTTATAAATTGAAACGTTTTTTATAAGAGTGATAAATTTATAAATTGAAACGATTTTTTTATAAAAGTACTAAATTTATAAATTGAAACGAATTTTTATAAAAGTACTAAATTTATAAATTGAAACGATTTTTTTATAAAAGTACTAAATTTATAAATTGAAACGTTTTTTATAAAAGTACTAAATTTATAAATTGAAACGATTTTTTATAAAAGTACTAAATTTATAACTTGAAACGTTTTTTTATAAGAGTGATAAATTTATAAATTGAAACGATTTTTTATAAAAGTACTAAATTTATAAATTGAAACGATTTTTTTATAAAAGTACTAAATTTATAAATTGAAACGTTTTTTATAAGAGTGATAAATTTATAAATTGAAACGTTTTTTCATAAGAGTGATAAATTTATAAATTAAAACGATGGATTATAAAAGTACTAATTTTATGAATTTAAACGATTTTTTTATAAAAGTATTTACTAAATTTATAAATTGAAACGATTTTTTTATAAAAGTACTAAATTTATAAATTGAAACGAATTTTTATAAAAGTACTAAATTTATAAATTGAAACGATTTTTTTATAAAAGTACTAAATTTATAAATTGAAACGTTTTTTATAAAAGTACTAAATTTATAAATTGAAACGATTTTTTATAAAAGTACTAAATTTATAACTTGAAACGTTTTTTATAAAAGTACTAAATTTATAAATTGAAACGATTTTTTATAAAAGTACTAAATTTATAACTTGAAACGTTTTTTTATAAGAGTGATAAATTTATAAATTGAAACGATTTTTTATAAAAGTACTAAATTTATAAATTGAAACGATTTTTTTATAAAAGTACTAAATTTATAAATTGAAACGTTTTTTATAAAAGTACTAAATTTATAAATTGAAACGATTTTTTATAAAAGTACTAAATTTATAACTTGAAACGTTTTTTTATAAGAGTGATAAATTTATAAATTGAAACGATTTTTTATAAAAGTACTAAATTTATAAATTGAAACGATTTTTTTATAAAAGTACTAAATTTATAAATTGAAACGTTTTTTATAAGAGTGATAAATTTATAAATTGAAACGATTTTTTTATAAAAGTACTAAATTTATAAATTGAAACGAATTTTTATAAAAGTACTAAATTTATAAATTGAAACGATTTTTTTATAAAAGTACTAAATTTATAAATTGAAACGTTTTTTATAAAAGTACTAAATTTATAAATTGAAACGTTTTTTTATAAAAGTACTAAATTTATAAATTGAAACGTTTTTTATAAGAGTGATAAATTTATAAATTGAAACGATTTTTTTATAAAAGTACTAAATTTATAAATTGAAACGAATTTTTATAAAAGTACTAAATTTATAAATTGAAACGATTTTTTTATAAAAGTACTAAATTTATAAATTGAAACGTTTTTTATAAAAGTACTAAATTTATAAATTGAAACGATTTTTTATAAAAGTACTAAATTTATAACTTGAAACGTTTTTTTATAAGAGTGATAAATTTATAAATTGAAACGATTTTTTATAAAAGTACTAAATTTATAAATTGAAACGATTTTTTTATAAAAGTACTAAATTTATAAATTGAAACGTTTTTTATAAGAGTGATAAATTTATAAATTGAAACGTTTTTTCATAAGAGTGATAAATTTATAAATTAAAACGATGGATTATAAAAGTACTAATTTTATGAATTTAAACGATTTTTTTATAAAAGTATTTACTAAATTTATAAATTGAAACGATTTTTTTATAAAAGTACTAAATTTATAAATTGAAACGAATTTTTATAAAAGTACTAAATTTATAAATTGAAACGATTTTTTTATAAAAGTACTAAATTTATAAATTGAAACGTTTTTCATAAAAGTACTAAATTTATAAATTGAAACGATTTTTTATAAAAGTACTAAATTTATAACTTGAAACGTTTTTTTATAAGAGTGATAAATTTATAAATTGAAACGATTTTTTATAAAAGTACTAAATTTATAAATTGAAACGATTTTTTTATAAAAGTACTAAATTTATAAATTGAAACGTTTTTTATAAGAGTGATAAATTTATAAATTGAAACGATTTTTTTATAAAAGTACTAAATTTATAAATTGAAACGAATTTTTATAAAAGTACTAAATTTATAAATTGAAACGATTTTTTTATAAAAGTACTAAATTTATAAATTGAAACGTTTTTTATAAAAGTACTAAATTTATAAATTGAAACGTTTTTTTATAAAAGTACTAAATTTATAAATTGAAACGTTTTTTATAAGAGTGATAAATTTATAAATTGAAACGATTTTTTTATAAAAGTACTAAATTTATAAATTGAAACGAATTTTTATAAAAGTACTAAATTTATAAATTGAAACGATTTTTTTATAAAAGTACTAAATTTATAAATTGAAACGTTTTTTATAAAAGTACTAAATTTATAAATTGAAACGATTTTTTATAAAAGTACTAAATTTATAAATTGAAACGATTTTTTTATAAAAGTACTAAATTTATAAATTGAAACGTTTTTTATAAGAGTGATAAATTTATAAATTGAAACGATTTTTTTATAAAAGTACTAAATTTATAAATTGAAACGATTTTTTATAAAAGTACTAAATTTATAACTTGAAACGTTTTTTTATAAGAGTGATAAATTTATAAATTGAAACGATTTTTTATAAAAGTACTAAATTTATAAATTGAAACGATTTTTTTATAAAAGTACTAAATTTATAAATTGAAACGTTTTTTATAAGAGTGATAAATTTATAAATTGAAACGATTTTTTTATAAAAGTACTAAATTTATAAATTGAAACGAATTTTTATAAAAGTACTAAATTTATAAATTGAAACGATTTTTTTATAAAAGTACTAAATTTATAAATTGAAACGTTTTTTATAAAAGTACTAAATTTATAAATTGAAACGATTTTTTATAAAAGTACTAAATTTATAACTTGAAACGTTTTTTTATAAGAGTGATAAATTTATAAATTGAAACGATTTTTTATAAAAGTACTAAATTTATAAATTGAAACGATTTTTTTATAAAAGTACTAAATTTATAAATTGAAACGTTTTTTATAAGAGTGATAAATTTATAAATTGAAACGTTTTTTCATAAGAGTGATAAATTTATAAATTAAAACGATGGATTATAAAAGTACTAATTTTATGAATTTAAACGATTTTTTTATAAAAGTATTTACTAAATTTATAAATTGAAACGATTTTTTATAAAAGTACTAAATTTATAACTTGAAACGTTTTTTTATAAGAGTGATAAATTTATAAATTGAAACGATTTTTTATAAAAGTATCTACTAAATTTATAAATTGAAACGATTTTTTATAAAAGTACTAAATTTATAACTTGAAACGTTTTTTTATAAGAGTGATAAATTTATAAATTGAAACGATTTTTTATAAAAGTACTAAATTTATAAATTGAAACGTTTTTTTATAAAAGTACTAAATTTATAAATTGAAACGTTTTTTATAAGAGTGATAAATTTATAAATTGAAACGATTTTTTTATAAAAGTACTAAATTTATAAATTGAAACGAATTTTTATAAAAGTACTAAATTTATAAATTGAAACGATTTTTTTATAAAAGTACTAAATTTATAAATTGAAACGTTTTTTATAAAAGTACTAAATTTATAAATTGAAACGATTTTTTATAAAAGTACTAAATTTATAAATTGAAACGTTTTTTCATAAGAGTGATAAATTTATAAATTAAAATGATGGATTATAAAAGTACTAATTTTATGAATTTAAACTATTTTTTTATAAAAGTATTTACTAAATTTATAAATTGAAACGATTTTTTATAAATGTACTAAATTTATAACTTGAAACGTTTTTTTATAAGAGTGATAAATTTATAAATTGAAACGATTTTTTATAAAAGTACTAAATTTATAAATTGAAACGATTTTTTTATAAAAGTACTAAATTTATAAATTGAAACGTTTTTTATAAGAGTGATAAATTTATAAATTGAAACGTTTTTTCATAAGAGTGATAAATTTATAAATTAAAACGATGGATTATAAAAGTACTAATTTTATGAATTTAAACGATTTTTTTATAAAAGTATTTACTAAATTTATAAATTGAAACGATTTTTTATAAAAGTACTAAATTTATAACTTGAAACGTTTTTTTATAAGAGTGATAAATTTATAAATTGAAACGATTTTTTATAAAAGTATCTACTAAATTTATAAATTGAAACGATTTTTTATAAAAGTACTAAATTTATAACTTGAAACGTTTTTTTATAAGAGTGATAAATTTATAAATTGAAACGATTTTTTATAAAAGTACTAAATTTATAAATTGAAACGTTTTTTATAAGAGTGATAAATTTATAAATTGAAACGTTTTTTTATAAAAGTACTAAATTTATAAATTGAAACGATTTTTTTATAAAAGTACTAAATTTATAAATTGAAACGTTTTTTATAAGAGTGATAAATTTATAAATTGAAACGTTTTTTTATAAAAGTACTAAATTTATAAATTGAAACGTTTTTTTATAAAAGTACTAAATTTCTAAATTGAAACGTTTTTTATAAGAGTGATAAATTTATAAATTGAAACGATTTTTTTATAAAAGTACTAAATTTATAAATTGAAACGTTTTTTATAAAAGTGATAAATTTATAAATTGAAACGATTTTTTATAAAAGTACTAAATTTATAAATTGAAACGTTTTTTATAAAAGTACTAAATTTATAAATTGAAACGATTTTTTATAAAAGTACTAAATTTATAAATTGAAACGTTTTTTCATAAGAGTGATAAATTTATAAATTAAAATGATGGATTATAAAAGTACTAATTTTATGAATTTAAACTATTTTTTTATAAAAGTATTTACTAAATTTATAAATTGAAACGATTTTTATAAGAGTGATAAATTTATAAATTGAAACGATTTTTTTATAAAAGTACTAAATTTATAAATTGAAACGAATTTTTATAAAAGTACTAAATTTATAAATTGAAACGATTTTTTTATAAAAGTACTAAATTTATAAATTGAAACGTTTTTTATAAGAGTGATAAATTTATAAATTGAAACGATTTTTTTATAAAAGTACTAAATTTATAAATTGAAACGAATTTTTATAAAAGTACTAAATTTATAAATTGAAACGATTTTTTTATAAAAGTACTAAATTTATAAATTGAAACGTTTTTTATAAAAGTACTAAATTTATAAATTGAAACGATTTTTTATAAAAGTACTAAATTTATAACTTGAAACGTTTTTTTATAAGAGTGATAAATTTATAAATTGAAACGATTTTTTATAAAAGTACTAAATTTATAAATTGAAACGATTTTTTTATAAAAGTACTAAATTTATAAATTGAAACGATTTTTTTATAAAAGTACTAAATTTATAAATTGAAACGTTTTTTATAAAAGTACTAAATTTATAAATTGAAACGATTTTTTATAAAAGTACTAAATTTATAACTTGAAACGTTTTTTTATAAGAGTGATAAATTTATAAATTGAAACGATTTTTTATAAAAGTACTAAATTTATAAATTGAAACGATTTTTTTATAAAAGTACTAAATTTATAAATTGAAACGATTTTTTTATAAAAGTACTAAATTTATAAATTGAAACGTTTTTTATAAAAGTACTAAATTTATAAATTGAAACGATTTTTTATAAAAGTACTAAATTTATAACTTGAAACGTTTTTTTATAAGAGTGATAAATTTATAAATTGAAACGATTTTTTATAAAAGTACTAAATTTATAAATTGAAACGATTTTTTTATAAAAGTACTAAATTTATAAATTGAAACGATTTTTTTATAAAAGTACTAAATTTATAAATTGAAACGTTTTTTATAAAAGTACTAAATTTATAAATTGAAACGATTTTTTATAAAAGTACTAAATTTATAAATTGAAACGTTTTTTCATAAGAGTGATAAATTTATAAATTAAAATGATGGATTATAAAAGTACTAATTTTATGAATTTAAACTATTTTTTTATAAAAGTATTTACTAAATTTATAAATTGAAACGATTTTTATAAGAGTGATAAATTTATAAATTGAAACGATTTTTTTATAAAAGTACTAAATTTATAAATTGAAACGAATTTTTATAAAAGTACTAAATTTATAAATTGAAACGATTTTTTTATAAAAGTACTAAATTTATAAATTGAAACGTTTTTTATAAGAGTGATAAATTTATAAATTGAAACGATTTTTTTATAAAAGTACTAAATTTATAAATTGAAACGAATTTTTATAAAAGTACTAAATTTATAAATTGAAACGATTTTTTTATAAAAGTACTAAATTTATAAATTGAAACGTTTTTTATAAAAGTACTAAATTTATAAATTGAAACGATTTTTTATAAAAGTACTAAATTTATAACTTGAAACGTTTTTTTATAAGAGTGATAAATTTATAAATTGAAACGATTTTTTATAAAAGTACTAAATTTATAAATTGAAACGATTTTTTTATAAAAGTACTAAATTTATAAATTGAAACGTTTTTTATAAGAGTGATAAATTTATAAATTGAAACGTTTTTTCATAAGAGTGATAAATTTATAAATTAAAACGATGGATTATAAAAGTACTAATTTTATGAATTTAAACGATTTTTTTATAAAAGTATTTACTAAATTTATAAATTGAAACGATTTTTTTATAAAAGTACTAAATTTATAAATTGAAACGAATTTTTATAAAAGTACTAAATTTATAAATTGAAACGATTTTTTTATAAAAGTACTAAATTTATAAATTGAAACGTTTTTTATAAAAGTACTAAATTTATAAATTGAAACGATTTTTTATAAAAGTACTAAATTTATAACTTGAAACGTTTTTTATAAAAGTACTAAATTTATAAATTGAAACGATTTTTTATAAAAGTACTAAATTTATAAATTGAAACGTTTTTTCATAAGAGTGATAAATTTATAAATTAAAATGATGGATTATAAAAGTACTAATTTTATGAATTTAAACTATTTTTTTATAAAAGTATTTACTAAATTTATAAATTGAAACGATTTTTTATAAATGTACTAAATTTATAACTTGAAACGTTTTTTTATAAGAGTGATAAATTTATAAATTGAAACGATTTTTTATAAAAGTACTAAATTTATAAATTGAAACGATTTTTTTATAAAAGTACTAAATTTATAAATTGAAACGTTTTTTATAAGAGTGATAAATTTATAAATTGAAACGATTTTTTTATAAAAGTACTAAATTTATAAATTGAAACGAATTTTTATAAAAGTACTAAATTTATAAATTGAAACGATTTTTTTATAAAAGTACTAAATTTATAAATTGAAACGTTTTTTATAAAAGTACTAAATTTATAAATTGAAACGATTTTTTATAAAAGTACTAAATTTATAACTTGAAACGTTTTTTTATAAGAGTGATAAATTTATAAATTGAAACGATTTTTTATAAAAGTACTAAATTTATAAATTGAAACGATTTTTTTATAAAAGTACTAAATTTATAAATTGAAACGTTTTTTATAAGAGTGATAAATTTATAAATTGAAACGTTTTTTCATAAGAGTGATAAATTTATAAATTAAAACGATGGATTATAAAAGTACTAATTTTATGAATTTAAACGATTTTTTTATAAAAGTATTTACTAAATTTATAAATTGAAACGATTTTTTATAAAAGTACTAAATTTATAACTTGAAACGTTTTTTTATAAGAGTGATAAATTTATAAATTGAAACGATTTTTTATAAAAGTATCTACTAAATTTATAAATTGAAACGATTTTTTATAAAAGTACTAAATTTATAACTTGAAACGTTTTTTTATAAGAGTGATAAATTTATAAATTGAAACGATTTTTTATAAAAGTACTAAATTTATAAATTGAAACGTTTTTTTATAAAAGTACTAAATTTATAAATTGAAACGTTTTTTATAAGAGTGATAAATTTATAAATTGAAACGATTTTTTTATAAAAGTACTAAATTTATAAATTGAAACGAATTTTTATAAAAGTACTAAATTTATAAATTGAAACGATTTTTTTATAAAAGTACTAAATTTATAAATTGAAACGTTTTTTATAAAAGTACTAAATTTATAAATTGAAACGATTTTTTATAAAAGTACTAAATTTATAAATTGAAACGTTTTTTCATAAGAGTGATAAATTTATAAATTAAAATGATGGATTATAAAAGTACTAATTTTATGAATTTAAACTATTTTTTTATAAAAGTATTTACTAAATTTATAAATTGAAACGATTTTTTATAAATGTACTAAATTTATAACTTGAAACGTTTTTTTATAAGAGTGATAAATTTATAAATTGAAACGATTTTTTATAAAAGTACTAAATTTATAAATTGAAACGATTTTTTTATAAAAGTACTAAATTTATAAATTGAAACGTTTTTTATAAGAGTGATAAATTTATAAATT
Source organism: Diorhabda sublineata (assembly GCF_026230105.1). NCBI lineage: Eukaryota > Metazoa > Arthropoda > Insecta > Coleoptera > Chrysomelidae > Diorhabda > Diorhabda sublineata. The sequence goes on along the minus strand of NC_079483.1, from coordinate 20,197,434 downwards.
GAAACGTTTTTTCATAAGAGTGATAAATTTATAAATTAAAACGATGGATTATAAAAGTACTAATTTTATGAATTTAAACGATTTTTTTATAAAAGTATTTACTAAATTTATAAATTGAAACGATTTTTTATAAAAGTACTAAATTTATAACTTGAAACGTTTTTTTATAAGAGTGATAAATTTATAAATTGAAACGATTTTTTATAAAAGTATCTACTAAATTTATAAATTGAAACGATTTTTTATAAAAGTACTAAATTTATAACTTGAAACGTTTTTTTATAAGAGTGATAAATTTATAAATTGAAACGATTTTTTATAAAAGTACTAAATTTATAAATTGAAACGTTTTTTATAAGAGTGATAAATTTATAAATTGAAACGTTTTTTTATAAAAGTACTAAATTTATAAATTGAAACGATTTTTTTATAAAAGTACTAAATTTATAAATTGAAACGTTTTTTATAAGAGTGATAAATTTATAAATTGAAACGTTTTTTTATAAAAGTACTAAATTTATAAATTGAAACGTTTTTTTATAAAAGTACTAAATTTCTAAATTGAAACGTTTTTTATAAGAGTGATAAATTTATAAATTGAAACGATTTTTTTATAAAAGTACTAAATTTATAAATTGAAACGTTTTTTATAAAAGTGATAAATTTATAAATTGAAACGATTTTTTATAAAAGTACTAAATTTATAACTTGAAACGTTTTTTTATAAGAGTGATAAATTTATAAATTGAAACGATTTTTTATAAAAGTACTAAATTTATAAATTGAAACGATTTTTTTATAAAAGTACTAAATTTATAAATTGAAACGTTTTTTATAAAAGTGATAAATTTATAAATTGAAACGATTTTTTATAAAAGTACTAAATTTCTAAATTGAAACGTTTTTTATAAGAGTGATAAATTTATAAATTGAAACGATTTTTTTATAAAAGTACTAAATTTATAAATTGAAACGTTTTTTATAAAAGTGATAAATTTATAAATTGAAACGATTTTTTATAAAAGTACTAAATTTATAAATTGAAACGTTTTTTCATAAGAGTGATAAATTTATAAATTAAAACGATGGATTATAAAAGTACTAATTTTATGAATTTAAACGATTTTTTTATAAAAGTATTTACTAAATTTATAAATTGAAACGATTTTTTATAAAAGTACTAAATTTATAACTTGAAACGTTTTTTTATAAGAGTGATAAATTTATAAATTGAAACGATTTTTTATAAAAGTATCTACTAAATTTATAAATTGAAACGATTTTTTATAAAAGTACTAAATTTATAACTTGAAACGTTTTTTTATAAGAGTGATAAATTTATAAATTGAAACGATTTTTTATAAAAGTACTAAATTTATAAATTAAAACGTTTTTTATAAGAGTGATAAATTTATAAATTGAAACGATTTTTTTATAAAAGTACTAAATTTATAAATTGAAACGTTTTTTTATAAGAGTGATAAATTTATAAATTGAAACGATTTTTTATAAAAGTACTAAATTTATAAATTGAAACGATTTTTTATAAAAGTACTAAATTTATAAATTGAAACGTTTTTTTATAAGAGTGATAAATTTGTAAATTGAAACGATTTTTTATAAAAGTACTAAATTTATAAATTGAAACGAATTTTTATAAAAGTACTAAATTTATAAATTGAAACGATTTTTTTATAAAAGTACTAAATTTATAAATTGAAACGATTTTTTTATAAAAGTACTAAATTTATAAATTGAAACGATTTTTTATAAAAGTACTAAATTTATAAATTGAAACGATTTTTTTATAAAAGTACTAAATTTATAAATTGAAACGATTTTTTTATAAAAGTACTAAATTTATAAATTGAAACGTTTTTTTATAAGAGTGATAAATTTATGAATCAAAACGATTTTCTTATAAAAATACTCACCTTTCTTTTTCAGTAGGAGAATCGCCATCTTCTCTAGACCGTTTAACCTGAAAATAAAAACAAACTAAATCTTTAAACGCTTTTTTTTAACATACGAGGGCTATTAGATAAATAATATTTGTACAAGAATTTGAACCAACTATCGAAACATTTTTTTCCATTATTAGTGAAGATCGTCATCAACCGCTTCTTCAGGTGTAAAAAAACGTCGAACTCGCGGATTTCGAACTATAGTTCAACACCCAATTCTATATTGTTCAAAATCGTTTTTTGCGACAGCTCGAATTGTTGTGGTTTTCCAGATGTTTTCGAACAAATTCCGGTGTATCCCATAGAAAAGTCCACGCGATCCAAAGGTTTTTTCATCAATTGGTAGTCCAGGTGTTACGAATTCGACGCGGATCTCAAATCTAAAAGCAACGAATTGAAGAAGGTCTAATATGAAGACGATGCTAATCGATTTCTTCGATTCTAGACTCAATTTCAATATTTTGAGACATCTTAGATCAAATTCGTCACAAGGAATCAGATAGATCGTTCGTCATTCGATAAAACCACCCGCGTATTCACCCGATTTAGCGCCTTGTGAATTATAGTTATCGAAATGCAAGATGTTGCTTCTAGAATCGCATTTTAGAGACGCGGAAGGTATCCAAGAGATCCTGGAAGTGGACGAATCGATAATTATCACTAAAAGAAGAAGAATCCATTGTATTCTTCTTCTTTTATATGTTAATATCGATATTATTCGAGTAACTTGAAGTAATTTAATACTATAATTTAGTAGTCGTTGTAATTTATAAATAGTTTAAGTTCTACTCTGATTTCGTCACCGATATCGATTTTTTTTTGAATATACCAAACTAATTGAAAGTGACAGGTGATTCGTACAATCGATACTAATGTTAAAATTATTTTTTTTTGTATTTCAAAGTAATATAATATCAAAAACAAAAATCAACGGAAGCATCTTGAAGTTTGGTTTAGAAGAAAAGAAGAAGAAAGGAGGGAGAAATGGGGAAGAAAGGAGGGAGATGTGCTCGAAATGGAGGCCGCGTTCGTTCACAATGAAACAAAAACAAAAATCCACGAAAGCATTTTGAAACTGAAACGATTTCGTTTGGTTTAGAAAAAAGGAGGTAGAAAGGAGGGAGAAATGGGGAAGAAAGGAAGAAGAAAGGAGGGAATTGTGCTCAAAATGGAGGCCGCGTTCGTTCACAATGAAACAAAAACAAAAATCGACGAAAGCATTTTGAAACTGAAACGATTTCGTTTGGTTTAGAAAAAAGGAGGTAGAAAGGAGGGAGAAATGGGGAAGAAAGGAAGAAGAAAGGAGGGAATTGTGCTCAAAATGGAGGCCGCGTTTCTTCACAATGAAACAAAAACAAAAATCGACGAAAGCATTTTGAAACTGAAACGATTTCGTTTGGTTTAGAAAAAAGGAGGTAGAAAGGAGGGAGAAATGGGGAAGAAAGGAAGAAGAAAGGAGGGAATTGTGCTCAAAATGGAGGCCGCGTTTCTTCACAATGAAACAAAAACAAAAATCGACGAAAGCATTTTGAAACTGAAACGATTTCGTTTGGTTTAGAAAAAAGGAGGTAGAAAGGAGGGAGAAATGGGGAAGAAAGGAAGAAGAAAGGAGGGAATTGTGCTCAAAATGGAGGCCGCGTTTCTTCACAATGAAACAAAAACAAAAATCGACGAAAGCATTTTGAAACTGAAACGATTTCGTTTGGTTTAGAAAAAAGGAGGTAGAAAGGAGGGAGAAATGGGGAAGAAAGGAAGAAGAAAGGAGGGAATTGTGCTCAAAATGGAGGCCGCGTTTCTTCACAATGAAACAAAAACAAAAATCGACGAAAGCATTTTGAAACTGAAACGATTTCGTTTGGTTTAGAAAAAAGGAGGTAGAAAGGAGGGAGAAATGGGGAAGAAAGGAAGAAGAAAGGAGGGAATTGTGCTCAAAATGGAGGCCGCGTTTCTTCACAATGAAACAAAAACAAAAATCGACGAAAGCATTTTGAAACTGAAACGATTTCGTTTGGTTTAGAAAAAAGGAGGTAGAAAGGAGGGAGAAATGGGGAAGAAAGGAAGAAGAAAGGAGGGAATTGTGCTCAAAATGGAGGCCGCGTTTCTTCACAATGAAACAAAAACAAAAATCGACGAAAGCATTTTGAAACTGAAACGATTTCGTTTGGTTTAGAAAAAAGGAGGTAGAAAGGAGGGAGAAATGGGGAAGAAAGGAAGAAGAAAGGAGGGAATTGTGCTCAAAATGGAGGCCGCGTTTCTTCACAATGAAACAAAAACAAAAATCGACGAAAGCATTTTGAAACTGAAACGATTTCGTTTGGTTTAGAAAAAAGGAGGTAGAAAGGAGGGAGAAATGGGGAAGAAAGGAAGAAGAAAGGAGGGAATTGTGCTCAAAATGGAGGCCGCGTTTCTTCACAATGAAACAAAAACAAAAATCGACGAAAGCATTTTGAAACTGAAACGATTTCGTTTGGTTTAGAAAAAAGGAGGTAGAAAGGAGGGAGAAATGGGGAAGAAAGGAAGAAGAAAGGAGGGAATTGTGCTCAAAATGGAGGCCGCGTTTCTTCACAATGAAACAAAAACAAAAATCGACGAAAGCATTTTGAAACTGAAACGATTTCGTTTGGTTTAGAAAAAAGGAGGTAGAAAGGAGGGAGAAATGGGGAAGAAAGGAAGAAGAAAGGAGGGAATTGTGCTCAAAATGGAGGCCGCGTTTCTTCACAATGAAACAAAAACAAAAATCGACGAAAGCATTTTGAAACTGAAACGATTTCGTTTGGTTTAGAAAAAAGGAGGTAGAAAGGAGGGAGAAATGGGGAAGAAAGGAAGAAGAAAGGAGGGAATTGTGCTCAAAATGGAGGCCGCGTTTCTTCACAATGAAACAAAAACAAAAATCGACGAAAGCATTTTGAAACTGAAACGATTTCGTTTGGTTTAGAAAAAAGGAGGAAGAAAGGAGGTAGAACGGAGGGAGAAATGGGGAAAGGAGGAAGATATGCGCAAAATGGAAGCCGCTTGGTCGTACCGGAACAAAAACAAAAAAACGAAGAAGATAAAAACCGTTCGATCTACACACATGGTGATAACGTCGATTTTTCGGGATGCGCTTGGGATAATTTCCATCGACTATATTAAAAAAGACAAAAACTCAGAACGGCGAGTAGCATGCGTCGTTTGAGCGAAGAAATCAACCAAAAATTGTCGCGTTTCGCTAAGAACAAATTGTCGTTTCACCAACGCGCACCGTATCCGCCAGATTTAGCCCCTTTAGATTATTTTTAGTTCGCGGACTTGATTAACCGACTCGGAGGTCGAAGATTCTCATATTTTTTTTTTATCGATATCTTCTGTTTGTTTTTAATTATTGAAATTCGAAGAATTGCCGTCGATATATCAAAAATCATTAAATTATCGATACGTGACTAACTTTATCTGAATGGATTTATTTAAACAATTTCGCTGACAAACGACAAAATAAATTGAGTTGTACGGCAATTTCAGCCATCGATTTATGAAACCGATGTTTGTTTTTTAAATAATCTACCACATTAACGAACTTTTGTGTCGAATATTCGAAATTTTGAAGCTCAAATTCCACCGAAGAACGAATTTCTTCGCCACAAACGTACAAACCGTCGGCGAAATTAATTAGGCAAAAATCCGAAAGAAAATAAACCGAATTGGACGCGTTGGAACGAAGACCGAGAGTGGCCACCGAAAAGTCCAGACCTTAATCCGATAGAAAATTTATAGAATGAGCCGAAAACAAGAATCCCCAAACACCAAACTCGATACCAGAGTCAAAATTTATACTTAGCAACACCATATTAGGATCTAAGTTTCACCGACGGTTTATTTCCACTTTCTATTCGTTCTTTAATGGATGTCGATTGATTCCCAAGGTTTTTACGCCCTTAATATTTAGTTATAACCCTCATGTACTGTTTCTATGTCTTCCTAACCTTGTTTAACTCGTTGGAGTGTTGCTGATAGTACCATCATTTTGTATCACCCCTGTAGTAATCTTGAATTAATCACTTAGTTTCCTAAACATCCTAAACGTCAAATTTCCAAGCTTTCTAAGCACTTCCAAATCGTCCCTAACACTTTAATTACCTTGATGTTATCAAAGGCTTGTTCAAAATCAATAAATACCATGATTTATACGAATTTCCACCATATTTCAGTATATTAAAAAATATTTTTTTGCCGAAACTTTTACTTTATTGTACGTCGATAACCGATTCGAAATATGAACATTTTGTGTAAGTAAAATCAATACTAACCTTTGGTTCACACATTTTATCAATCATTGTGCACCTATTTTGTGCGTTTAGATAGTTACAAGGCATTAAAGTGACCATTTTCGAGGTACCTTGAGGCACCAAAAATATCCGTCCACTACACTTTACATAATTACATTCCGTGTTAAATAAAATACCGTGATAATAAAAGAAAAACGATACACTCCGATTGGTTGAAATAAAGACAGTTTTTAGTTAAACAACAACCGAATTAATAACGTACGCGTCCTCTCTACAGATCGCGATCGACTTACGAGATCAATCCAACTGCCGAGAGCGTAAAGAAGAAGAAGGGGTGTAGCTAGACCATCCTCTCGCTCCCCTGTGATAAATACCGGTTCGACCAATCGTACGGCAGGTTGTGGTAGGAGCGAAACTCAACGTCCAATAGGAAACGCGATCCATTACTCCTCTTATTTTGTCTTCGGTAATTTATCTGATGGGCGACGTTCGGAGTGCGTTGGAAGAGGATAGATAGCGAGTTCAACCGGGGTGTGTTTTCTCTATCTTATTAATTTGAGATGAATTGAATCAGGGCCTGGCTTACTGCGAATTTATCGATTGGGGAGACTCCGACCACTTAAATCGAAATACTAAAAATGGACTAGAATTTGTTTTCGGCTTCAGCATTAACTTATTTAAGAAAAACGATACGTTGGAATAATTTTAGGTTATGTATGGAAAAAAAAGTAGACAATCGTGTTGTTCGAAATTGTTTCTAAGATATTTGGAATAATTTGAGGTTATGTTTGGAAAAACAACAGACAATTGTGTTGTTCGAAGTTGTTCTTAAGAGATTTGGAATAATTTGAGGTTATGTTTGGAAAAAAATAGACAATTGTATTGTTCGAAGTTGTTCTTAAGAGATTTGGAATAATTTGAGGTTATGTTTGGAAAAAAAAATAAAAAACTGTGTCGTTCGAAGTTGTTTCTAAGATATTACGAATAATTTGAGGTTATCTCTGAAAGAAAAATAGTCAGTTGTGTTGTTCGAAGTTGTTTTTAAGATATTTCGAATAATTTGAGGTTATGTTTGGAAAAAAAATCAAAAACTGTGTTGTTCGAAGTTGTTTCTAAGATATTTGGAATAATTTGAGGTTATGTTTGGAAAAAAATAGACAATTGTGTTGTTCGAAGTTGTTCCTAAGATATTTGGAATAATTTGAAGTTATGTTTGGAAAAAAAATAGACAATTGTGTTGTTCAAAGTTGTTTCTAAGATATTACGAATAATTTGAGGTTATCTTTAAAAGAAAAATAGTCAGTTGTGTTGTTCGAATTTGTTTTTAAGAGAATTGGAATAATTTGAGGTTATGTTTGGAAACAAAATCAAAAACTGTGTTGTTCGAAGTTGTTTCTAAGATATTTGGAATTATTTGAGGTTATGTTTGGAAAAAAAATCAAAAACTGTATTGTTCGAAGTTGTTTTTAAGAGATTTGGAATAATTTGAGGTTATGTTTGGAAAAAAATAGACAATTGTGTTGTTCAAAGTTGTTTCTAAGATATTACGAATAATTTGAGGTTATCTTTGAAAGAAAAATAGTCAGTTGTGTTGTTCGAAGTTGTTTTAAAGATATTACGAATAATTTGAGGTTATCTTTGAAAGAAAAATAGTCAGTTATGTTGTTCGAAGTTGTTTTTAAGATATTTGGAATTATTCGAGGTTATGTTTGGAAAAAAATAATCAATTGTATTGTTCGAAGTTGTTTTTAAGAGATTTGGAATAATTTGAGGTTATGTTTGGAAAAAAATAGACAATTGTATTGTTCGAAGTTGTTCTTAAGAGATTTGGAATAATTTGAGGTTATGTTTGGAAAAAAAATAGACAATTGTGTTGTTCAAAGTTGTTTCTAAGATATTACGAATAATTTGAGGTTATGTTTGGAAAAAAAATAGACAATTGTGTTGTTCAAAGTTGTTTCTAAGATATTACGAATAATTTGAGGTTATCTTTGAAAGAAAAATAGTCAGTTGTGTTGTTCGAATTTGTTTTTGAGAGAATTGGAATAATTTGAGGTTATGTTTGGAAACAAAATCAAAAACTGTGTTGTTCGAAGTTGTTTCTAAGATATTTGGAATAATTTGAGGTTATGTTTGGAAAAAAATAGACAATTGTGTTGTTTGAAGTTGTTTCTAAGATATTTGGAATTATTTGAGGTTATGTTTGGAAAAAAATAATCAATTGTATTGTTCGAAGTTGTTTTTAAGAGATTTGGAATAATTTGAGGTTATGTTTGGAAAAAAATAGACAATTGTATTGTTCGAAGTTGTTCTTAAGAGATTTGGAATAATTTGAGGTTATGTTTGGAAAAAAAATAGACAATTGTGTTGTTCAAAGTTGTTTCTAAGATATTACGAATAATTTGAGGTTATCTTTGAAAGAAAAATAGTCAGTTGTGTTGTTCGAATTTGTTTTTGAGAGAATTGGAATAATTTGAGGTTATGTTTGGAAACAAAATCAAAAACTGTGTTGTTCGAAGTTGTTTCTAAGATATTTGGAATAATTTGAGGTTATGTTGGAAAAAACAACAGACAGTTGAGTTGTTCGAAGTTGTTTCTAAGATATTTGGAATAATTTGAGGTTATGTTTGGAAAAAAATAGACAATTGTGTTGTTTGGCGTTTCATAAGTCTTTTTTAATCCGTAAAAATAATACAGAATAATAAAAAAAGTTTGGACAGGCCACAAGCCGTTTATATTGAAAATAACAGAGCCGTATCGTGAGATTTTTACTGGGAAAATTATTAATTAACTAAGAGATTTAAGTTGACAGTTGAAGGCAAGCTTTCGCAAATAATCGGGGGATGCAAATTAATGGAAACAGGGAAAAAAACAGATTTTGAATTCGGACGATATGAATTTTCACGTTGAAATGTTTATTTATGCATTAAAAACTGTTTAAATGCAAGATAAAGATAAAAAAAATGAGGTGGAAAGTACTGCGTCTTCTATTGCTACTTAAATTTCGAAATATGGCAACACTGTTGTGAATATATCAAATGTCACATTACAAACATCAAATTTGACAGTTTTAATGGTGAACGTGTCGTCATAATCAGCAGATCATCGTCATCGCGTTAAACGATAATCAGTTGGTACCAGATCAGGGTTATACGGGGGATTTGGCATCCGGCCAAGCTCCAATAGCTTCCGACGAGTTGGCAAAGGTTTTGCTCCATCAGATCAACGTTGAATGGTCAATTTTGACCACGACAACGAGTTCCAGCACATCGGATCAAACAGAAACGTTTTCGAACAGTCAAAACATCGTACGGTTTGTGTTTGACATCCAATTATATGTTTTGGAGGTACCAAGATCGAAAAAATCGTATTTTGAAAAATAACGAAGCGATTCTAAACGTTTATTTCCATTTATCAATTTCAAAACTTGAGTATCAACCCTCTTATCGACCCGACATCGCCTTATCGGATTTTCGATTATTGCGGCGAAGAATTTGAGGATTCGTACGATTTTATTTGAGAAAACGATTATTTCGACCCTCTTAGCGTATTAATAACAAAATTTTCGCTTATAAAAACTGTTCGGCATCGAAATAAAAATAAGGAAAATGTCAAATAATGGGGGATAATTTTGTTTTACTACCTACCGAAGTTTTTCTTTTAGTTTGTTACTAACAGTATTCGGGATCCCGATGTGGATAAATAGGAAGCCGCTCTCGATGTATCGAATTACCCATTATTCCGGCTCAACCACCCTTACCTGCAACACTACTTCTCCCTCTCTGTGTTCCGTATTCTGTCCCCCTCAAACTCCCCCTCTCGCACAAGCGAATAAAATAAAAGAAGTGACTGTTTCAACCCCCCCCCCCCCACCTCCTCAACCATCGTCTATTTGTATATCGGAGCTTCGAGATTCGACTAAAAGGTGTACGCGAAATTAATCAGACAATCATCAATCATAAAAAAAAAACGTAATTATAGACCAATTAATTCTCATAATTACCGTATTTCTTCTATAACGTCCTTAATATCCTAATAAATTAATCCTCTACGATATAAGTGGTAACACGTATTAGGAAAACCTAGCACACCAACATACTTCTACCTTTTAGTACACGAACCCCGGAAAAAACGTTAAATCGTATTTTAAAACACTTTTTAGCGTGATATAAGAGATCTACGCTTCTCATATAGATTCGGCACGCGCGAATTTGTTTAAATTTCACTTTTTGTGTGTATTATTACTATATATCAAATGTTTTTGCCTTCGGTTGCTTAGATTTTGATTTTTTAGAGGTAATCAAAGGTTTAAATATGACATCGACCAAGGTTTCTAATCCTACTATGGATAAATTGTTTCGATCGATAATCGTAGCTTACTAATTTCTTATTTATCTTGTTATAGTTGTACGTAAATTTGTATACATTGAATTTGGAAACCATTTAGTACAAATAGAATATATACCGAGCGTTTTAAATCAACAATCCAATCAGTTTTTAACTTCAATTGTTTTGATCGATAATCGTAGCTTACTAATTACTTATTTAGCTTGTTATAGTTATACGTAAATTTGTATATATTAAATCTGGAAACCATTTAGTACAAATAGAATATATACCGAGCGTTTTAAATCCACAATCCAATCAGTTTTTAACTTGAATTGTTTCGATCGATAATCGTAGCTTACTAATTACTTATTTAGCTTGTTATAGTTGTACGTAAATTTGTATATATTGAATCTGGAAACCATTTAGTACAAATAGAATATATACCGAGCGTTTTAAATCCACAATCCAATCAATTGTTAACTTAAATTGTTTCGATCGTTAATCGTAGCTTACTAATTACTTATTTAGCTTGTTATAGTTATACGTAAATTTGTATATATTAAATCTGGAAACCATTTAGTACAAATAGAATATATACCGAGCGTTTTAAATCCACAATCCAATCAGTTTTTAACTTGAATTGTTTCGATCGATAATCGTAGCTTACTAATTTCTTATTTAGCTTGTTATAGTTGTACGTAAATTTGTATACATTGAATTTGGAAACCATTTAGTACAAATAGAATATATACCGAGCGTTTTAAATCCACAATCCAATCAGTTTTTAACTTGAATTGTTTCGATCGATAATCGTAGCTTACTAATTTCTTATTTAGCTTGTTATAGTTGTACGTAAATTTGTATATATTGAATCTGGAAACCATTTAGTACAAATAGAATATATACCGAGCGTTTTAAATCCACAATCGAATCAATTGTTAACTTAAATTGTTTCGATCGTTAATCGTAGCTTACTAATTTCTTATTTAGCTTGTTATAGTTGTACGTAAATTTGTATATATTGGATCTGGAAACCATTTAGTACAAATAGAATATATACCGAGCGTTTTAAATCCACAATCCAATCAGTTTTTAACTTGAATTGTTTCGATCGATAATCGCAGCTTACTAATTTCTTATTTAGCTTGTTATAGTTGTACGTAAATTTGTATATATTGAATTTGGAAACCATTTAGTACAAATAGAATATATACCGAGCGTTTTAAATCCACAATCCAATCAGTTTTTAACTTAAATTGTTTCGATAGATAATCGCAGCTTACTAATTTCTTATTTAGCTTGTTATAGTTGTACGTAAATTTGTATATATTGAATTTGGAAACCATTTAGTACAAATAGAATATATACCGAGCGTTTTAAATCCACAATCCAATCAGTTTTTAACTTGAATTGTTTCGATCGATAATCGCAGCTTACTAATTTCTTATTTAGCTTGTTATAGTTGTACGTAAATTTGTATATATTGGATCTGGAAACCATTTAGTACAAATAGAATATATACCGAGCGTTTTAAATCCACAATCCAATCAGTTTTTAACTTAAATTGTTTCGATCGATAATCGCAGCTTACTAATTTCTTATTTAGCTTGTTATAGTTGTACGTAAATTTGTATATATTGAATCTGGAAACCATTTAGTACAAATAGAATATATACCGAGCGTTTTAAATCCACAATCCAATCAGTTTTTAACTTGAATTGTTTCGATCGATAATCGTAGCTTACTAATTTCTTATTTAGCTTGTTATAGTTGTACGTAAATTTGTATATATTGAATCTGGAAACCATTTAGTACAAATAGAATATATACCGAGCGTTTTAAATCCACAATCCAATCAGTTTTTAACTTAAATTGTTTCGATCGATAATCGCAGCTTACTAATTTCTTATTTAGCTTGTTATAGTTGTACGTAAATTTGTATATATTGAATCTGGAAACCATTTAGTACAAATAGAATATATACCGAGCGTTTTAAATCCACAATCCAATCAGTTTTTAACTTGAATTGTTTCGATCGATAATCGTAGCTTACTAATTTCTTATTTAGCTTGTTATAGTTGTACGTAAATTTGTATATATTGAATCTGGAAACCATTTAGTACAAATAGAATATATACCGAGCGTTTTAAATCCACAATCGAATCAATTGTTAACTTAAATTGTTTCGATCGTTAATCGTAGCTTACTAATTTCTTATTTAGCTTGTTATAGTTGTATGTAAATTTGTATATATTGAATTTTGCTGAGTTGATACTCTATATGTCAACAGATATTTGAAACTGCGGTTTGAAATGAGAGAATGCATCTAGTTACCACCGAGGGATCTTCCAGTATCTACGAGGTATTTCAATAAAAAAAAATTCTAGAATTGTAAAAAAAATTTCAATTGTTTATTGAATTTTGAGTTGGTAAAACGTCTCAAAATAATTATTTTCTCGAGGAAGTTTTACGAGCAACTCAAAGTTTTTGAATATTTGGAAAAAAAATTGTTTTATATCGAATTTTTAGTGATTCGTAAGGGGGATGAATGTGAAATGAAAAAAACCAAAAAATAAATAAACAGAATGAAATTTATTTATAGTTGAAAAATCCTTAGGGCCTTATTTAATTTTTATTACCCTTATAAATCGAATTTATTTTTGATTTGAAACCGGAAACTCGAAAGTACAGCTGTCGAGTTTGGGAAAAAAATACACAATAAATTTCGGTATACAAAGGGCGTTTTTAACTCGTTCTTTTGTGATTTTTCACCAATTTTATCATTATATCGATTACAAAAATATTTTTAACACGCGATATTACATTCGAATCAAAAAATCATTTGCTGAAACCAAATTACTACGAGGGTTGTACTTAATCTTTCGATTATTTCGGGAACAATCTCGCGTGACGATTTTTTCGACTTTTGGCGACGAAGCGCCATCTCGGATCATCGTTTTTGACTAATTTTCCAAAATAAATCGCGGTCGTACTTCGCTACAGGGTGAATTTCGTAAAGTTCATCGATAATTTGTTAGTTGCGGGAAATATTCATGAATTTTTTATTCGAAGACCCTGTATACTGGTTACAACGACATTTTAAGTAGTCATCCACCCTTCCGTCAGCCTACAGACAGCAATAACACCCGGATACTTTGTCGTCGATAACTGTGTTTACATTTTCTGACGAAACGTCGATGCGCCCTTAATTTTTGTTGATACGCCCTTCGAGGAGACGGCGAGAAAATGAAATTGCTTCGAGCTTTCCGTCGCAGTCATCGAAAGATGACGGACATTTTATTTTCGTCGTAGATATGACGGTTTTTTCGAAATTATCGAATGCGTGATTTGGTTCAAACTCAAAATGTTGTCGAGCCTCCGAATTCTTTAATGCGGCTCCGATTTTCCTGAAAATTTAGAATTAAGCTCAACTTACCCTATATATCAAGATCTATATGGTCGCGAGGTTTACAAATTGTTTTTAAGGGGTGAAAATCACCCCTTATCGAAAAATACTAATATTATAGTTTTTTCTACTTTTTTGCAATATAAATGTTGTTCGTTTATGCGGTATAGATATTTTAACATACTGTATAATAGAAAATTTATATATTTTGAAGTATCAACCCTTAAAAATCTATAAAAACTACCCTTTCGATGAAAATAATAATAATAAATGTTTTAACGATTTAAAACGTTGCAATTTCATTATTATTGTGACAAATTCGTAGCATTTTAATAAAATTTGATTATTAATTTATATTATTCAACCCTTAGAAACTACCCCTTTACATAAAATTAAATAAAAATAAATCTAATGACTGCAAACTTTTAGATTTTGCATTCTTTTTGATATTAAAGTTTCTTGTCTCTACTAGAAGTAATTTTTAATTGTCTATACCCTGTCAACCCTCAAGAACAACCCCTCTGATAAAAAATAAAAAATTTTTAATGACTGTTAACGTTTTGATTGTGAAATCTTTCGGTATTCAAGTGTATTTGTCAAATACGAAGTGATTTTTCATTTTATACACCCTAACAACCCTTAAAAACCACCCCTTTGCCAAGATTATGTATATATCATGTCTTGGTACTCTCAAATGTACCTACAGGCAACTTAGCATCAACAGAAAAAAATTATGCGCCCAAATTTGAAACTTTTTTATATTCTATAATTCAAAAAAAAATTTTCAAATTTTTATTTTTTATGTAACTCCATTAATTTTGGGGCAATCACTTCCCCCAAAAAACCATTTTAAAGGTAATTTTCAGGGCTACAAGTCTATGTATGTTAGAAGGGCTTGATAATTTCCATATCATATTAATAAAGGGTCGAAGGGATGTGGATAAGCAATCCACCCACTATAGTGACAGATTATTTTGATTATAACTACGTCAATTTTTATGCTACAGAAAAAATAAAAAAAGCAAAATAATCGTCATAAAAAATACTTTGATTTGATAGTTTACTTGTTTTTGTACCTTTCATAGGTATGGAGAAAAAAAATGAGCAAAAATAAATTTTTTGAAAAATCAAAAAAAGTATTATTTAATGTTAATATTTTTCAAAATTTTGCATTTCTAATCAGCCGAATTTTCAGATATCGTAAATAACATCCAAATAAAGTATTTGGTACACGGAAAAAGTTTAATTTTGATTTTAATTAAATTGGCATTAATTTAAGTGCAATTATTTTTTTTAACTTCAACTATTTTACACCGTATCTCACTGAATTTCCAGTCGAAACGACTTTTATCAGTAATAATTCGAAAGGTCTTTTTAAGCTCTTTAAAAAGTATTCAATGACTTTTTTTTGAAAAATTTACCATTTTCCCGATATTTGAGCTTAAACACTCAATTACATAAAACAAAAACTATTCAAATATCTATAACTTGCTTTAGATATAATATTAAGATCTAAAAATTTATCTCAATTTGTTTGTTTTTTTATAAGCTTCATTTTTGTTCTCCACACTTTTTTCGATAAAACGCATCATTACAGAGTTAAAAGTAAAAAACTATCGAAAAATGCAGTTTTTTTGACAATTTTCAATTGCGAATAACTCAAAAACTATTGATATATCAAAAAAATTTTATACAACATTTTTCACTTTAAATTTTCCGATCTTTCCATTTCTGGTTGTTTTTTTGGTGAAAAATTCATCCCCTCTCCCCCTTCCCCCCGAAAAGGGGTATCATCCCCCCGGGAGGGTTACACACTTCGACATCACGTAAATCTCGCTTTTTATATATACAGACACACACCTATCATTTGTCAAATTTTTAAATAAATCGTCGCCGTATTAAATAATCCGGAGGGGAAATTCTTCAATACCCCCCTGTTCAATCCATTTTTTTTTTATTTTTCTCCTCATTAGGTTGTGAAATTATAATCCCTGGTACCATCCATCGTTATAAAACGGCTTTACTACTATTAAAAACTCGATAGAAACATCTTAAAGACACATTGTAAACAAACGCGGCGTCCATCTTGTACACAACTTTCTCATAACCTAATTTTCGGTTAATATAAGATGGAGTCGACCACTGCTGCCGTGCAGGTCATCAGCTTCATTTAAACTCCGCATCAGCCTCATTCAGAATAGAAACTAGCTCAGATTTGTATATTTGTAATACAAGCAACTACCGCCATCTCTAGGTCAAACCGGATACTTCCGGAACCATCTTGGTATTAATAAAATGTCGCGCGGATTCATTTTTAGTTAATTTTCTATAGAAAATATCATTTTTTTTTTCATTATCCACACTCGATTATATGAATATTTGAATATTAGATTAGCGTTGATTAGTTTTGAGAAACGTACGACTCAGAAATGTTCGTCGAAGTCTAATGAAACCTCAGTACGTTCAAGCTTCGCATACGAAACCGGACGTTAGTATAAATAATACCCAACCCCGATGTCAGTAAGGTGGAAAACGCGAAACCCCACAACTCGCTTTTTATGGGAAATTTCTACGGGTTTCGTTTTAATACAATTTTTATTATTAATGGACAAATACACAATGATATACAGGGTGTTTTTATTTAAGAAAATCACGTTTTAATGGGTGTAGTACAAATTAGAACCAAGCCGTCGTTGCAAAGAGCAGGATTTTGTCTTATTTGGACATCGAACATCGCCATCAACAAATTCGTTAGTTGGGTGTTGAAATTCCAAGTTGTTTGTCACGTGGATGTTTCAACTAACACTCCTTAACATCTTCTAAACCTCTACGAGTCCAAGATTCGTCCATAAAGTTCATTTGGAGCTCGTCTTCTAAGCGTTTCCTGGGGATGATCGACTCGATACAATTTCTAGAGTTAACCAGACATTTGAATGGTTTAGAACATAGAAAAAAGATCGTTTCGACTTGATACTGTTTTACTGAAACAGCAGATCGTCCAGAACTTCATTTTTTATCGTTTCTTTGGTGGAGTTCGAACTTCCAGAACCAGGTACCAAGGACACGACTTTTTTCAACCTACAGAAGAATGTTTTACATCCCCAAACATCTACTAAACCTCTACGAGTCCAAGATTCGTCCATGGAGTTCATTTGGAGCTCGTCTTCTAAGCGTTTCCTGGGGATGATCGACTCGATACAATTTCTAGAGTTAACCAGACATTTGGACGGTTTAGAACATAGAAAAAAGATCGTTTCGACTTGATACTGTTTTCCTGAAACAGCAGATCGACCAGAACTTCATTTTTTATCGTTTCTTTGGTGGAGTTCGAACTTCCAGAACCAGCTACCAAGACACGACTTTTTTCAACCTACAGAAGAATGTTTTACACCCCCAAACATCTACTAAACCTCTACGAGTCCCAGATTCGACCATGGAGTTCATTTGGAGCTCGTCTTCTAAGCGTTTCCTGGGGATATTTGAATCGATACAATTTCTAGAGTTAACCAGACATTTGGACGGTTTAGAACATAGAAAAAAGATCGTTTCGACTTGATACTGTTTTACTGAAACAGCAGATCGTCCAGAACTTCATTTTTTATCGTTTCTTTGGTGGAGTTCGAACTTCCAGAACCAGGTATCAAGACACGACTTTTTTCAACCTACAGAAGAATGTTTTACATCCCCAAACATCTTCTAAACCTCTACGAGTCCAAGATTCGTCCATGGAGTTCATTTGGAGCTCGTCTTCTAAGCGTTTCCTGGGGATGATCGACTCGATACAATTTCTAGAGTTAACCAGACATTTGGACGGTTTAGAACATAGAAAAAAGATCGTTTCGACTTGATACTGTTTTACTGAAACAGCAGATCGACCAGAACTTCATTTTTTATCGTTTCTTTGGTGGAGTTCGAACTTCCAGAACCAGCTACCAAGACACGACTTTTTTCAACCTACAGAAGAATGTTTTACACCCCCAAACATCTACTAAACCTCTACGAGTCCCAGATTCGACCATGGAGTTCATTTGGAGCTCGTCTTCTAAGCGTTTCCTGGGGATATTTGAATCGATACAATTTCTAGAGTTAACCAGACATTTGGACGGTTTAGAACATAGAAAAAAGATCGTTTCGACTTGATACTGTTTTCCTGAAACAGCAGATCGACCAGAACTTCATTTTTTATCGTTTCTTTGGTGGAGTTCGAACTTCCAGAACCAGCTACCAAGACACGACTTTTTTCAACCTACAGAAGAATGTTTTACACCCCCAAACATCTACTAAACCTCTACGAGTCCAAGATTCGTCCATGGAGTTCATTTGGAGCTCGTCTTCTAAGCGTTTCCTGGGGATGATCGACTCGATACAATTTCTAGAGTTAACCAGACATTTGGACGGTTTAGAACATAGAAAAAAGATCGTTTCGACTTGATACTGTTTTCCTGAAACAGCAGATCGTCCAGAACTTCATTTTTTATCGTTTCTTTGATGGAGTTCGAACTTCCAGAACCAGCTACCAACACACGACTTTTTCCAACCTACAGAAGAATGTTTTACACCCCCAAACATCTTCTAAACCTCTACAAGTCCCAGATACATCTGGAGCTCGACTTCCAAGCATAACCCTTGGAATTCTCGACGTCTTCCCCGAGCAGTACAACCTCCAGATGTTCAAGATCAATATCTACAAGCATCTCCACAATCTTTTATATAAAAAAAGTCTTTTTTCGTTTTGGATCGTTCGGTTCAATGTGCAGCTTCGTTTCGAGATCGATTTCAGTTTTTTTTTTAGCGGTAATTCGTTTCTTTTGAATTATAAACTAATTAAGAACACCGTCACTGACTTTAATACTTGTTACCAACTTCTGCTTAACTTAATGTCAATCGTTATACTAAAATGAGACGAAATTGAATACGAGAATTCCCCGTGGACTTCAACGGCCCCGCTACGCCGTAAACTACCATGGAAATGGATGACAGAACACACAGATTTTGTTGTGGATGCCACGTTCGGTTTATATCGACTTTGGGAGTTTCAAATTCGATTTTTTAACAATTCTTGTTTGTTTATTCGAATATTTAAACTGAAATTCATGTTTCGGTGAATATCTGCGGCCGAATTTGATAACAGAAGCAATTAACGAATTGGTTGATGAAAAAAATTGGGTTTTATTATTTTTTACGCATTAGGATTGAAAATTTCCTCGCAATTATCATTATTGGTTTCATTTTGATGTAATATCGTGTCGAATGATGTTTCGGCAGCTTCACCGCGACACTACGACCCCCTAGTTAACAAAATTATTTATGGGAAACGTTTCGATTGAATTCAATTACTAGTAAAACATAAATTTTCTTCGTTTCTTGATCAGAATTTTTGGTTTTCGATGGTTGAGGATCTGGAGAACTTGGTCTCGAATGATTTGCTTGTGTCGTAGATTTAGACCAACCAAAAATTATGATAGTGATGTCTGTTTGTCGTAAATCAAAATGTACATCTGCGATTTTTTGGAAAAATTGCAGGAATATTGGAAAAAAATCTGATCAGAATTGAAAAATCTGGTTTTTCTGGTTATATAGGGAACAGGGATCCCATTTGAATGATATAGCAATGCAATATTGACTTTGGATCATCGTGGATACCTTCCAAAGCTTAATAACTGAAGGATATATCATATAAACGGAAATGAACAGTTTCCAAGTGGAATATATCGACTCCTAGTGGTCCCAGTTGAATAACACGGTAAATACGATCCAAGAAATACGATAGGTCAACAAATATTAACATCAGAACATCATGGATACCTTCCAAAGCTCAATAAATGAAGGATATATCATAAAAACAGAAATGAACAGTTTCCAAGTGGAATATATCGACTCCTAGTGGTCCCAGTTGAATAACACGGTAAATACGATCCAAGAAATACGATAGGTCAACAAATATTAACATCAGAACATCATGGATACCTTCCAAAGCTCAATAAATGAAGGATATATCATAAAAACAGAAATGAACAGTTTCCAAGTGGAATATATCGACTCCTAGTGGTCCCAGTTGAATAACACGGTAAATACGATCCAAGAAATACGATAGGTCAACAAATATTAACATCAGAACATCATGGATACCTTCCAAAGCTCAATAAATGAAGGATATATCATAAAAACAGAAATGAACAGTTTCCAAGTGGAATATATCGACTCCTAGTGGTCCCAGATTAATAACACGGTAAACAGGATTCAAGAAATACGATAGGTCAACAAATATTAACATCAGAACATCATGGATACCTTCCAAAGCTCAATAAATGAAGGATATATCATAAAAACAGAAATGAACAGTTTCCAAGTGGAATATATCGACTCCTAGTGGTCCCAGATTAATAACACGGTAAACAGGATTCAAGAAATACGATAGGTCAACAAATATTAACATCAGAACATCATGGATACCTTCCAAAGCTCAATAAATGAAGGATATATCATAAAAACAGAAATGAACAGTTTCCAAGTGGAATATCTCGACTCCTAGTGGTCCCAGATTAATAACACGGTAAACAGGATCCAGGAAATACGATAGGTCAACAAATATTAACATCAGAACATCATGGATACCTTCCAAAGCTCAATAACTGAAGGATATATCATATAAACGGAAATTAACAGTTTCCAAGTGGAATATATCGACTCCTAGTGGTCCCAGTTGAATAACACGGTAAACAGGATCCAAGAAATACGATAGGTCAACAAATATTAACATCAGAACATCATGGATACCTTCCAAAGCTCAATAACTGAAGGATATATCATAAAAACAGAAATGAACAGTTTCCAAGTGGAATATATCGACTCCTAGTGGTCCCAGTTGAATAACACGGTAAACAGGATCCAAGAAATACGATAGGTCAACAAATATTAACATCAGAACATCATGGATACCTTCCAAAGCTCAATAACTGAAGGATATATCATAAAAACAGAAATGAACAGTTTCCAAGTGGAATATATCGACTCCTAGTGGTCCCAGTTGAATAACACGGTAAACAGGATCCAAGAAATACGATAGGTCAACAAATATTAACATCAGAACATCATGGATACCTTCCAAAGCTCAATAAATGAAGGATATATCATAAAAACAGAAATGAACAGTTTCCAAGTGGAATATATCGACTCCTAGTGGTCCCAGTTGAATAACACGGTAAACAGGATCCAAGAAATACGATAGATCAACAAATATTAACATCAGAACATCATGGATACCTTCCAAAGCTCAATAAATGAAGGATATGGTATATAAACAGAAATAAACAGTTTCCAAGTGGAATATATCGACTCCTAGTGGTCCCAGTTGAATAACACGGTAAACAGGATCCAAGAAATACGATAGGTCAACAAATATTAACATCAGAACATCATGGATACCTTCCAAAGCTCAATAACTGAAGGATATATCATAAAAACAGAAATGAACAGTTTCCAAGTGGAATATATCGACTCCTAGTAGTCCCAGTTGAATAACACGGTAAATACGATCCAAGTAATACGATAGGTCAACAAATATTAACATCAGAACATCATGGATACCTTCCAAAGCTCAATAACTGAAGGATATATCATATAAACGGAAATGAACAGTTTCCAAGTGGAATATATCGACTCCTAGTGGTCCCAGATGAATGATATGGTGCTGAACATACTCCAGTCAACACCCTTTTGAATTTTCTGATAACATTATCAAAATAGGACACTAATTTCGATATAATATTGATATTGAATTCAAATTTTTGTCTACTTGCTTTTTTTACTAAATACAATCAACTTTCGAACACTCTTTTTAAACATTTAATGTTATCTCGAATCGTATATCATATTATGAAAATAACAAATTCTACGTCCCTGTTTCCAGAAATAATCGTCCGAAGTTTTCCACCCCTTCCCTAGAGACCTTATTATATATGATTAGGCGCGCGTCATGCACTTCGTAAATATGAATAACAAATGAATTCAGCTGATAAAACTGTCACTTTGAATTATTTTAAGTGATATTCCGACAATATGTTTATTTACACTTTATATACGGATCGTTTTCGAAAGTTTTAATAATAAACATCCGCCGTTGACAGTCAATTACTCGTATATTACGTCAGTTGTCAAATAAGTGAGGTTACGACTCGTTTAATTGACGTTCGTTTGCAGAAAATGGCGTCGCAATTTAAAAACCCAACAATAAATAAAAGTTTGTGTTCTCAAGACATTCTCAGACCTTAAAGTTTGCAAATTAAACGTTTTTTTAAAGGGAATTTCTTATAAAACAATCCAAATCACATATCGGACACATAGACACTGAAATTACACCGTACGAGGCGCGTTTCGATAACCAAGTTACCGTCTTCGGAGACTGAAGTCCAACCGTACTGTTTATCATTGATTCTTCCGCAGGGCGGGTAGGGAAGGAAGAAGAAAGAAAAAAAGAAGAAATTTGAAAGAAAATAATTGAAATATATTTAATTTCTAAATGTTTACTAACAACGTTTAACTGGAGGCATACAAATACAAGTAATTCAGTAGCTAAATCGGAAAATATGAAAAATACTTTTCGCTTTATCAATTTTTCGAGATAGGGGGTTTAATTTTTGCACTTGGGTACCGCTAATAGAATAGAAGATTCCTCGTGTACGTCCATGGATAATTGTTTTTTAAGAATGTTTTTAACGCTGCCGGATCTTTGTAAAAATTCTTTTTGCAGCGGTACCGATAGAAACGTCGATTTTTCATTCGATTCCTCTAAATTTTCACGTGGAAAACCGTCGTCCGATAAATTACCAATACTGTAAATGTCCGTGGCTTCCTCTATGTACCTCAAGGGTTTTCGATTGGATTTAATAGGGGCGATCGGAGTCGCGTTTGTCGGATTATCTATTTTTAGGATAACTTTCGCTCCGGGGGCGGTATAAGTGAAATTCGACGGTAACGAACGCACCTGGAATAGTACCTGAATCAGAATTTAACGTAATCCTCAACAGTTATGTCATGCAACTAACGTTTAAGTTCTACGTCGGAAGGAAAGCGACAGATGGAAGGAAAATTAGACAGATTCTACTTTAACGAAAAATTTTCTTCTTCTAAACACTTATTTTATTCGACAAGCTATTATTAATACAATCTTAATGGTTTAATACGCGTTTCGATTACCAAGTTATCGGTCTTCAGGGATAGAATGTGTACTTACCAGAATTATGGATGTTTCCAAGAATGTAAGACAACTTACCAATACAACTTCAAGGTATTTGAGTCTTTTAATCTAATATTTCCTTGGTTGGCTCGCAGAAACCACAGTTGACGTCCTCTGTCATACTCACCATCTGAATCATCGTCATCTTCTACCAAAACATCGTTTTTGGTCATTACGTAAAATTCTTCTTATTTCCAAGCTATTAAGGTTACGAATTTATGAATTTTTTTGGATTATCTTAAACTAGGAATGATATTTCATCAATAATTCACGTCCTCTGCCATTTCCATCATCTTAATCATCGTCATCTTCTACCAAAACATCGTTTCTGGTCATTACGTAAAATTCTTCTTATTTCCAAGCTATTAAGGTTACGAATTTATGAATTTTTTTGAATTATCTCAGACTAGGAATGATATTTCATCAATAATTGACGTCCTCTGCCATTTCCATCATCTGAATCATCGTCATCTTCTACCAAAACGTCTTTCTGGTCATTAAGTAAAATTCTTCTTATTTCCAAGCTATTAAGGTTACGAATTTATGAATTTTTTTGGATTATCTTAAACTAGGAATGATATTTTATCAATAACTGACGTCCTCTGCCATTTCCATCATCTTAATCATCGTCATCTTCTACCAAAACGTCTTTCTGGTCATTAAGTAAAATTCTTCTTATTTCCAAGCTATTAAGGTTACGAATTTATGAATTTTTTTGGATTATCTTAAACTAGGAATGATATTTCATCAATAATTCACGTCCTCTGCCATTTCCATCATCTTAATCATCGTCATCTTCTACCAAAACATCGTTTTTGGTCATTACGTAAAATTCTTCTTATTTCCAAGCTATTAAGGTTACGAATTTATGAATTTTTTTGGATTATCTTAAACTAGGAATGACATTTCATCAATAATTGACGTCCTCTGCCATTTCCATCATCTTAATCATCGTCATCTTCTACCAAAACATCGTTTTTGGTCATCACGTAAAATTCTTCGGATTTCCAAGCTGTTAAGGTTACGAATTTATGGATTTTTTTGGATTATCTTAAACTAGGAATGATATTTCATCAATAATTCACGTCCTCTGCCATTTCCATCATCTGAATCATCGTCATCTTCTACCAAAACATCGTTTCTGGTCATTACGTAAAATTCTTCTTATTTCCAAGCTATTAAGGTTACGAATTTATGAATTTTTTTGAATTATCTCAGACTAGGAATGATATTTCATCAATAATTCACGTCCTCTGCCATTTCCATCATCTGAATCATCGTCATCTTCTACCAAAACATCGTTTCTGGTCATTACGTAAAATTCTTCTTATTTCCAAGCTATTAAGGTTACGAATTTATGAATTTTTTTGGATTATCTTAAACTAGGAATGATATTTCATCAATAATTCACGTCCTCTGCCATTTCCATCATCTTAATCATCGTCATCTTCTACCAAAACATCGTTTCTGGTCATTACGTAAAATTCTTCTTATTTCCAAGCTATTAAGGTTACGAATTTATGAATTTTTTTGGATTATCTTAAACTAGGAATGATATTTCTTCAATAATTGACGTCCTCTGCCATTTCCATCATCTTAATCATCGTCATCTTCTACCAAAACATCGTTTTTGGTCATTACGTAAAATTCTTCTTATTTCCAAGCTATTAAGGTTACGAATTTATGAATTTTTTTGGATTATCTTAAACTAGGAATGATATTTTATCAATAACTGACGTCCTCTGCCATTTCCATCATCTTAATCATCGTCATCTTCTACCAAAACGTCTTTCTGGTCATTAAGTAAAATTCTTCTTATTTCCAAGCTATTAAGGTTACGAATTTATGAATTTTTTTGGATTATCTTAAACTAGGAATGATATTTCATCAATAATTCACGTCCTCTGCCATTTCCATCATCTTAATCATCGTCATCTTCTACCAAAACATCGTTTTTGGTCATTACGTAAAATTCTTCTTATTTCCAAGCTATTAAGGTTACGAATTTATGAATTTTTTTGGATTATCTTAAACTAGGAATGACATTTCATCAATAATTGACGTCCTCTGCCATTTCCATCATCTTAATCATCGTCATCTTCTACCAAAACATCGTTTTTGGTCATCACGTAAAATTCTTCGGATTTCCAAGCTGTTAAGGTTACGAATTTATGGATTTTTTTGGATTATCTTAAACTAGGAATGATATTTCATCAATAATTCACGTCCTCTGCCATTTCCATCATCTGAATCATCGTCATCTTCTACCAAAACATCGTTTCTGGTCATTACGTAAAATTCTTCTTATTTCCAAGCTATTAAGGTTACGAATTTATGAATTTTTTTGAATTATCTCAGACTAGGAATGATATTTCATCAATAATTCACGTCCTCTGCCATTTCCATCATCTTAATCATCGTCATCTTCTACCAAAACGTCTTTCTGGTCATTAAGTAAAATTCTTCTTATTTCCAAGCTGTTAAGGTTACGAATTTATGAATTTTTTTGGTTTTTCTTAGACTAAGAATAAGATTTCTTCTGATTCTTTAACCATTCCTCCATTCAATCGCTGATGTAGCGTCTCGCGAAGGTTCTGATCCATGGTATTGAGTCGTTGAATCATTTTTATCATCAACACTGTCGGTTTCTTCATATCCTGGCATATCCTGGTGTCCCGGAAACCACTTTGTTGGTGCGATCAGTACGTTTCAGGACATTCAAGGCTATCTCAGGAAATTTTCATCGGCTATCATAGTTTTTTGGTTATAAACGAAACCGAACGTATATTCAAAATGGATTTTATATAAATAAACCCAAATCAAGTTTTAATTGATAATTTTCCAAACAAAATACTACGAATCGTTCAAATTTCGTAGCAACAGGACTAATTGTAAACTCACGGTTTGGTCTTGAATTTCCACCCGTCTTAATCGCGCATTTTGATCACTTTTTTGACCAATTTTTTAACCATTAAATCAATCATTTTATTTTATTTATAAACCCCGTAGATTTACTGGTACTTTTAATTTTTTTTGTATCGTCTGTAGCCGCTGTTTTAATTACTTCTGCTTGAGTGAAATTGGGTACCAATCAACGTCCATTTTGACTTATCGCATTCGCGTCCATTTTGACTTATCGCATTCGCGTCCATTTTGACTTATCGCATTCGCGTCCATTTTGACTTATTGTCGCACGCCATGTTTTAGGAAAAATCACAAAAGACATACAACAGAAAGCAAAGTAGAGATTAGAAAAAATATATTTTAATATTTATTTTCGATCTACATAAAAAAGAAACAGTTTCTACATTATACATTTATTTACATTGAACACGCTATAAAACTACCAAAGATTAAAATCTTACTTTGTATAAATGTTTCTTTTGCGATTGGCCTTGTTGGTCGTCCTGAAGGGCAAGGTACAATTCCTTTTCGTTGAGTTCTTGCTTTTCGACGAATTCCCTTTCGAGCTGCGCGTCCAAATCCTGTTCGTCCTCTAGTTGTTTGTGGGATTCCTCCAAGTGTTTCATTAAAACCTATAAACAACCCACACGAATATATATATATATATATATATATATATATATATATATATATATATATATATATATATACAGTGTGAGCACGAAACGGGACGTCCAGATCCACAATTTTTTGTCTTCGTTAATTTATTTGACGTGATAATTTCACAGATATCATTTTATTTTGAACCTAATCGTAATAAACAACGAATATACAGTGTGAGACATCAATCGAACTTTGAAATTTTGAAAAAACTCACCCTGTAAATCAATTTTATGAGGGGAAATGTACTATTACGATAATTAGCGAATAAATTATTTATTTGACGTGATAATTTGACAGATTCCGTTTCATTTTGAACCTAATCGTAATAAACAACGAATATACAGTGTGAGACATCAATCGAACTTTGAAATTTTGAAAAAACTCACCCTGTAAATCAATTTTATTAGGGGAAATGTACTATTACGATAATTAGCGAATAAATTATTTATTTGACGTGATAATTTGACAGATTTCGTTTCATTTTGAACCTAATCGTAATAAACAACGAATATACAGTGTGAGACACCAATCGGACTTTGAAATTTTGAAAAAACTCACCCTGTAAATCAATTTTATTAGGGGAAATGTACTATTACGATAATTAGCGAATAAATTATTTATTTGACGTGATAATTTGACAGATTCCGTTTCATTTTGAACCTAATCGTAATAAACAACGAATATACAGTGTGAGACATCAATCGAACTTTGAAATTTTGAAAAAACTCACCCTGTAAATCAATTTTATGAGGGGAAATGTACTATTACGATAATTAGCGAATAAATTATTTATTTGACGTGATAATTTGACAGATTCCGTTTCATTTTGAACCTAATCGTAATAAACAACGAATATACAGTGTGAGACACCAATCGGACTTTGAAATTTTGAAAAAACTCACCCTGTAAATCAATTTTATTAGGGGAAATGTACTATTACGATAATTAGCGAATAAATTATTTATTTGACGTGATAATTTGACAGATTTCGTTTCATTTTGAACCTAATCGTAATAAACAACGAATATACAGTGTGAGACACCAATCGGACTTTGAAATTTTGAAAAAACTCACACTGTAAATCAATTTTATGAGGGGAAATGTACTATTACGATAATTAGCGAATAAATTATTTATTTGACGTGATAATTTGACAGATTTCGTTTCATTTTGAACCTAATCGTAATAAACAACGAATATACAGTGTGAGACACCAATCGGACTTTGAAATTTTGAAAAAACTCACCCTGTAAATCAATTTTATGAGGGGAAATGTACTATTACGATAATTAGCGAATAAATTATTTATTTGACGTGATAATTTGACAGATTCCGTTTCATTTTGAACCTAATCGTAATAAACAACGAATATACAGTGTGAGACATCAATCGGACTTTGAAATTTTGAAAAAACTCACCCTGTAAATCAATTTTATGAGGGGAAATGTACTATTACGATAATTAGCGAATAAATTATTTATTTGACGTGATAATTTGACAGATTTCGTTTCATTTTGAACCTAATCGTAATAAACAACGAATATACAGTGTGAGACACCAATCGAACTTTGAAATATTGAAAAAACTCACCCTGTAAATCAATTTTATGAGGGGAAATCTACTATTACGATAATTAGCGAATAAATTATTTATTTGACGTGATAATTTGACAGATTTCGTTTCATTTTGAACCTAATCGTAATAAACAACGAATATACAGTGTGAGACACCAATCGAACTTTGAAATTTTGAAAAAACTCACCCTGTAAATCAATTTTATGTGGGGAAATTTACTATTACGATAATTAGCGAATAAATTATTTATTTGACGTGATAATTTGACAGATTTCGTTTCATTTTGAACCTAATCGTAATAAACAACGAATATACAGTGTGAGACACCAATCGAACTTTGAAATATTGAAAAAACTCACCCTGTAAATCAATTTTATGAGGGGAAATCTACTATTACGATAATTAGCGAATAAATTATTTATTTGACGTGATAATTTGACAGATTTCGTTTCATTTTGAACCTAATCGTAATAAACAACGAATATACAGTGTGAGACACCAATCGAACTTTGAAATTTTGAAAAAACTCACCCTGTAAATCAATTTTATGAGGGGAAATCTACTATTACGATAATTAGCGAATAAATTATTTATTTGACGTGATAATTTGACAGATTTCGTTTCATTTTGAACCTAATCGTAATAAACAACGAATATACAGTGTGAGACACCAATCGAACTTTGAAATTTTGAAAAAACTCACCCTGTAAATCAATTTTATGAGGGGAAATGTACTATTACGATAATTAGCGAATAAATTATTTATTTGACGTGATAATTTGACAGATTTCGCTTCATTTTGAACCTAATCGTAATAATCAACAAATATACAGTGTGAGACATCAATCGAACTTTGAAATTTTGAAAAAACTCACACTGTAAATCAATTTTATGTGGGGAAATGTACTATTACGATAATTAGCGAATAAATTATTTATTTGACGTGATAATTTGACAGATTTCGCTTCATTTTGAACCTAATCGTAATAATCAACAAATATACAGTGTGAGACATCAATCGAACTTTGAAATTTTGAAAAAACTCACACTGTAAATCAATTTTATGTGGGGAAATGTACTATTACGATAATTAGCGAATAAATTATTTATTTGACGTGATAATTTGACAGATTTCGCTTCATTTTGAACCTAATCGTAATAATCAACAAATATACAGTGTGAGACATCAATCGAACTTTGAAATTTTGAAAAAACTCACACTGTAAATCAATTTTATGTGGGGAAATGTACTATTACGATAATTAGCGAATAAATTATTTATTTGACGTGATAATTTGACAGATTTCGCTTCATTTTGAACCTAATCGTAATAATCAACGAATATACAGTGTGAGACACCAATCGAACTTTGAAATTTTGAAAAAACTCACCCTGTAAATCAATTTTATGTGGGGAAATGTACTATTACGATAATTAGCGAATAAATTATTTATTTGACGTGATAATTTGACAGATTTCGCTTCATTTTGAACCTAATCGTAATAATCAACGAATATACAGTGTGAGACATGAATCGAACTTTGAAATTTTGAAAAAACTCACCCTGTAAATCAATTTTATGAGGGGAAATGTACTATTACGATAATTAGCGAATAAATTATTTATTTGACGTGATAATTTGACAGATTTCGCTTCATTTTGAACCTAATCGTAATAATCAACGAATATACAGTGTGAGACATGAATCGAACTTTGAAATTTTGAAAAAACTCACCCTGTAAATCAATTTTATGAGGGGAAATGTACTATTACGATAATTAGCGAATAAATTATTTATTTGACGTGATAATTTGACAGATTTCGCTTCATTTTGAACCTAATCGTAATAATCAACAAATATACAGTGTGAGACATGAATCGAACTTTGAAATTTTGAAAAAACTCACACTGTAAATCAATTTTATGTGGGGAAATGTACTATTACGATAATTAGCGAATAAATTATTTATTTGACGTGATAATTTGACAGATTTCGCTTCATTTTGAACCTAATCGTAATAATCAACAAATATACAGTGTGAGACATCAATCGAACTTTGAAATTTTGAAAAAACTCACACTGTAAATCAATTTTATGTGGGGAAATGTACTATTACGATAATTAGCGAATAAATTATTTATTTGACGTGATAATTTGACAGATTTCGCTTCATTTTGAACCTAATCGTAATAATCAACGAATATACAGTGTGAGACATCAATCGAACTTTGAAATTTTGAAAAAACTCACACTGTAAATCAATTTTATGTGGGGAAATGTACTATTACGATAATTAGCGAATAAATTATTTATTTGACGTGATAATTTGACAGATTTCGCTTCATTTTGAACCTAATCGTAATAATCAACAAATATACAGTGTGAGACACCAATCGAACTTTGAAATTTTGAAAAAACTCACCCTGTAAATGAATTTTTTGAGAGAAATGGATACTTACGGCCACAACGACGTTGACTAAAACAAACTGCGCCATCAACACAAATATCACAAAGAAAATCGGGGCGATTATTGGTGAAATGCAGCAATTGTTGATGCAATCGTCCCCATGATCACAGTGCTCGTCGTCTAGAGTATCCTTCATGATACCGTTCCAATTATCTCCCGTCGCCACTCGAAATAAAGTCAGAAAAGCCATACCGAAATTTTGGAAATGCGCGTGTTCGCCCAAACCTACAAATCGTTTCGGAAAATATGAAAATTCAGGTTCCTAATCGAATTTAAACGATTTTTTACGAGTTTATACGAGATTATTCGAAATAGTCGTAGAAACTTCCACCAGATTCAAAAATAGTACCAGAAAGGCGTAGAAAATCCACAAAAAAGTATCGAATTAACTCGAAATTTTGTTTTTAATTTATACGACCGAATACTTTTCGTACCGGCCTCGTATGTGTAGAAATTTGACAGCTGACGTACTGTCAGTCATTGACTTGTGGAATTTTGGGGGAAAAAACTTTTTTTAGTCACGAAATAATCAATCGTTGAGTCAAAATATCAAAATAAATAATCCCAAAACCTAAATTCGATCTAGACCTTTAAAAATAAAATGATTTGACGATTCTGGTCAATATCGATTTGTGTGAATGAATGATTAATCGATTCCATAACTCATTGTTCATTTTGATGGTGTTTTTCACCGAATTAAAGCATCTTCTAACAACAGATCTGAACCCCATCGATTTTTTTCCTAAAGATACGGAAAAAATATATTTACCTTGACACGGAGTGATGTTACAATCTAATCTACCGAACAATTCGACTCCCAAAGCTGCGAAAATGAAAAATAAAAGGAAAAATAGCAATCCTAGATTACCAACTTGAGGCAGCGCTTGCATGACGGTGTCTAGAAGTGCCCTGATTCCTTTGGCCATTTTCAATAGCTTCAAAACCCTGGCGATTCTCATTACTCTCAGAACCTGGAAATAAAAGTCGGTAAAAGTCAATTCAAGTCGTTTCCGCCATAGTCGAACTCATAATTTTACAGTTTTATCCATCCACGACCTGGTGCGCCATCTCCTGGGCGCTCCTATTCCGACCTCGAGACTCCAGACGCGGAAGGAGGAAATAAACACGTGATTAAACGTACTTACTCTAATAATGGTCGGATTTATGGGTATTATCTTCAAATCCTGAACGATCTCTTCTATAACGATCCCCACAACCGATAATATAACAATGGCGACGTCCAGGAGGTTCCATTTATCTTTTCTGTACATCTTGAAACCGAGAGCTACCAATTTCATGGTACTTTCCAATATGAAAACCGCGGTGAAGAAATAATTGAAAATCCTTAACGCGTACTCCCAATAATCCGGCATGTGGTACCTTTCAGTAGCCATGGTTATCACGTTCAAACCTATCACCAAGGCTATGGCTAAATCGAAATACTTCGAAGTTACTATTTTATGGATTTCCAATCTCCACGGCGGGTACGAAATGAAATAAGGCAGTTCGTTCATTTCTGAAACGGAAAATTCATGTTTATAGACTATTTCATTTTCTGGAATAATCGATTTATTGGAAATCTCTTATTTATCGTAAACAAAACAGGTTTTCGTAGAAATAGTGTTAAAAACCACGAATCATACGTCGAATTGGCTAATCGTCCACGTTATTCACCAGATTTAGTCATCAAAATCAAAGTTTTAATTGTATAAAAGAAGATTTTAATCATACGAGGTTGTTATCGTTCAATTAAACGCCCTTTTTGAAAAAAAATCGTCCATAAACTAAATATTTAGATTTAGTTTTGATAAATAATTGTAAAAAACAAATTTATGTCGTTACAAGGTTAGAAAATGTTATATAACGAAGTTTATTGTAAAATTGACACACCCTGTATGATGAATATTCGTTTTTCTAACCTCAAAGTTTTCTTTGCACGACGATTACTCGTTTTATAGACTATTACACTTTCTGGAATAATCGATTTATTGGAAATCTCTAATTTATCGTAAACAAAACAGGTTTTAATAGAAATCGTATTAAAAATCACGAATCATACGTCGAATTGGTTAATCGTCCACGTTATCCACCAGATTTGGTCACCGAAATCAAAGTTTTAATTATATAAATCAAGATTTTTATCAAACGAGGTTGTTTTAGTTTAATTAAACGACTATTTTGAAAAAAAATCGTCCATAAACTAAATATTTAGATTTAGTTTTGATAAATAATTGTAAAAAACAAATTTATGTCGTTACAAGGTTAAAAAATGTTTTATAACGAAGTTTATTGTAAAATTGATACACCCTGTATGATGAATATTCGTTTTTCTAACCTCAAAGTTTTCTTTGCACGACGATTACTCGTTTTATAGACTATTACACTTTCTGGAATAATCGATTTATTGGAAATCTCTAATTTATCGT
Organism: Diorhabda sublineata; assembly: GCF_026230105.1. NCBI lineage: Eukaryota > Metazoa > Arthropoda > Insecta > Coleoptera > Chrysomelidae > Diorhabda > Diorhabda sublineata. The sequence continues at coordinate 20,164,202 of NC_079483.1, read as the reverse complement.
AAACAAAACAGGTTTTCGTAGAAATAGTGTTAAAAATCACGAATCATACGTCGAATTGGCTAATCGTCCACATTATCCACCAGATTTAGTTACCGAAATCAAAGTTTTAATTGTATAAAAGAAGATTTTAATCATACGAGGTTGTTTTAGTTTAATTAAACGACTATTTTGAAGAAAAATCGTCTCTAAACTAAATATTTAGGTTCAGTTTTGATAAATAATTACGAAAAACAAATTTATTTCGTTACAAGGTTAGAAAATGTTATATAACGAAGTTTATTGTAAAATTGACACACCCTGTATGATGAATATTCGTTTTTCTAACCTCAAAGTTTTCTTTGCACGACGATTACTCGTTTTATAGACTATTACACTTTCTGGAATAATCGATTTATTGGAAATCTCTAATTTATCGTAAACAAAACAGGTTTTAATAGAAATAGTGTTAAAAATCACGAATCATACGTCGAATTGGCTAATCGTCCACATTATCCACCAGATTTAGTTACCGAAATCAAAGTTTTAATTGTATAAAAGAAGATTTTAATCATACGAGGTTGCAATCGTGAAATTTAACGCCTATTTTGAAGAAAAATCGTCTCTAAATTAAATATTTAGATTCAGTTTTGATAAATAATTGTAAAAAACAAATTTATTCCGTTTTTTTTTTTTTCAAAAAAAACTTTTTAATTCGATTTAATACTTGAAAACAACTATATAACGAAGTTTATCGTGAAATTGATACACCCTGTATGTAGAATACTCACTTCTTCTTCGTTTTTCTAACCTCAAAGCTCTCTTCGCGGCTTTCCTTATTTTTTCTTCTTTTTCTTGTTCTTCCCTGCATCTATGAAAGTTTTCAACCACCACCCCGACGAACATGTTCAATACAAAGAAACCAACTAATAAAATGAATGCTATGAAGTATAGTAGACGCCATTCCGAGTAATTAACTTTGGGCTGTAATCAATGAACGATTAAAATATATTTTTTTTTGGTTGATTAGATCGAATTTACCTGTCTGTCAAGTCCTACGGCATCGAGGCCAGTGTACATAATGTTGACCCAGCCGTCCCTTGAGCTTAAGACGAATAAAGACATTAAAGCTTGTACTAAATCGTCGAAGTTATATTTTTGATTTTTCCAAACGTAACCTCTTTCGAGGCAATCGTCTTTCGTTTCGATTCCGGTCAGATTTTCACCGACGCAATAATAAAATGTTCCTTTGAATAACTGAAATAGAATTTATGCAACATTTTTGGATCTCCTGGTATAATAAGAGAATTTTTTTTAGAATCATACATTCCCGAAATTTTGGTGAAATTCTGGAGACTTAACTTCAAAATTTGGAATAAAGTTCTGGGTTTTTTTGGAAAATTTGTAGAAATATTGAAAATTTTTGGAATTTTTTCGAAAATTAGAGATTTTGGCAAGATTCTGGACCTTTTTAGAGAACTGAAGAACTTCCTGGGAACCTCAAACTCTTTTTTCTTAAAATTCCAGACTAAAGTTCAAAATTTGGAACAAAATTCTGGGTTTTTTTGGAAAATTTGTAGAAATATTGAAAATTTTTGGAATTTTCTCGAAAATTAGAGATTTTGGCAAGATTCTGGACCTTTTTAGAGAACTGAAGAACTTCCTGCCAACCCCAAACTCTTTTTTCTTGAAATTTCAGACTAAATTTCAAAATTTGGAACAAAGTTTTGGGTTTTTTTGGAAAATTTGTAGAAATATTGAAAATGTTTAGAATTTTCTCGAAAATTAAAGATTTTGGCAAGATTGTGGACCTTTTTAGAGAATTGAAGAACTTCCTGGGAACCTCAAACTCTTTTTTCTTGAAATTCCAGACTAAAGTTCAAAATTTGGAACAAAATTCTGGGTTTTTTTGGAAAATTTGTAGAAATATTGAAAATGTTTAGAATTTTCTCGAAAATTAAAGATTTTGGCAAGATTGTGGACCTTTTTAGAGAATTGAAGAACTTCCTGGGAACCTCAAACTCTTTTTTCTTGAAATTTCAGACTAAATTTCAAAATTTGGAACAAAATTCTGGGTTTTTTTGGAAAATTTGTAGAAATATTGAAAATTTTTGGAATTTTCTCGAAAATTAGAGATTTTGGCAAGATTCTGGACCTTTTTAGAGAACTGAAGAACTTCCTGGGAACCCCAAACTCTTTTTTCTTGAAATTTCAGACTAAATTTCAAAATTTGGAACAAAGTTTTGGGTTTTTTTGGAAAATTTGTAGAAATATTGAAAATGTTTAGAATTTTCTCGAAAATTAAAGATTTTGGCAAGATTCTGGACCTTTTTAGAGAACTGAAGAACTTCCTGCCAACCCCAAACTCTTTTTTCTTGAAATTTCAGACTAAATTTCAAAATTTGGAACAAAGTTTTGGGTTTTTTTGGAAAATTTGTAGAAATATTGAAAATTTTTGGAATTTTTTCGAAAATTAGAGATTTTGGCAAGATTGTGGACCTTTTTAGAGAATTGAAGAACTTCCTGGAAACCTCAAACTCTTTTTTCTTGAAATTTCAGACTAAAGTTCAAAATTTGGAACAAAGTTTTGGGTTTTTTTTGGAAAATTTGTAGAAATATTGAAAATGTTTAGAATTTTCTCGAAAATTAAAGATTTTGGCAAGATTCTGGACCTTTTTAGAGAACTGAAGAACTTCCTGCCAACCCCAAACTCTTTTTTCTTGAAATTTCAGACTAAATTTCAAAATTTGGAACAAAGTTTTGGGTTTTTTTGGAAAATTTGTAGAAATATTGAAAATGTTTAGAATTTTCTCGAAAATTAAAGATTTTGGCAAGATTCTGGACCTTTTTAGAGAACTGAAGAACTTCCTGCCAACCCCAAACTCTTTTTTCTTGAAATTTCAGACTAAATTTCAAAATTTGGAACAAAGTTTTGGGTTTTTTTGGAAAATTTGTAGAAATATTGAAAATGTTTAGAATTTTCTCGAAAATTAAAGATTTTGGCAAGATTGTGGACCTTTTTAGAGAACTGAAGAACTTCCTGCCAACCCCAAACTCTTTTTTCTTGAAATTTCAGACTTAACTACAAAATTTGGAACAAATTTTTGGGTTTTTTTGGAAAATTTGTAGAGATATTGAAAATTTTTAGAATTTTCTCAAAAATTAGAGATTTTGGCAAGATTGTGGACCTTTTTAGAGAACTAAAGAACTTCCTGGGAACCTCAAACTGTTTTTTCTTGAAATTTCAGGCACACCTTCAAAATTTCGAACAAAGTCCTGGTTTTTTTTGGAAAACTTGGAGAAATATTGAAAATGCATAGAATTTTTTCGAAAATTAGAAATTTTGGCAACGTTCTGTACCTTTTTAGAGAATTGTAGATTTTTACTGCTAGAACCTCCACCAAAAATTGAAACTAGCACCGTTGCCAAATTTAATAATTTTCAAAAGATTTGCAACTAGCAATGAAACGCTTCATTACTAAAATAAATATATAATAAAATCGAAAAAAAAAAAAATAGAAAATTAAATCAAAATTTGAAGTATCTATATCTAAACTTACGTAACAGCCCTTACCTGAACTCCTAGTATACCAAATATTATAAAAAACGTACAACAAATCAGGACGATATTCCCGATCGGTCTAAGGGAAGATAATAAAGTTTGTACGACAAGTTTCAACCCCGGCGCCCTATTTATAACCCTCAAAGGACGAAGAGACCTCAACAGTCTGAACACCTAAAATTAATTAATTAACAGTAAAAGTACAAGCGGCAACGTCGCCCGATTGATCAACAAACGTAATTCACCGAATTTTCAATTATCATTTTGGCAAACTCACCCTCAATATACCGAATATTCTGGAAGTCGTATCGTTTATTAAAAACATTATGATATCCACAACGGAAATGATCACTAACGAACCGTCCATTATATTCCAACCGGAAGTGAAATAAGCGTTAGGTCCGTAGCACATTCCGCTCGCGACAACCTTAAATTTATCAAAATCCACTATTAGATTATTAAAATAACGTAAAAATTGCGATAACCCAAAGTTACTACGAATGCAGTGACTGTTTCTACTGTAAACAAATCACCACAGTTCTATTCGTATTATAATCGCCCCGAAAAATTTAATAGCGTTTTAATTATTATGAAATTTCGTGGAAATTCACATTTTATAAAATATTTTGTACTACAAGATTCTAGATTTCATTTTTCTGGGGTTTTCTTGTCGTTTTTCCCAGGCACTACCACTTGGAGGTGCTTAAACCTTAAACCACTCGTTTCCAAATGCTCCAAAGGCATCTCCTGGAGTCACAGCTGGGTTTTGATCCAAAGTATGAAGTCTGCAAGTACTTTGAACCTTACTTTCACACTTGGAGGTGCTTAAACCTTAAACCACTCGTTTCCAAATGCTCCAAAGGCATCTCCTGGAGTCACAGCTGGGTTTTGATCCAAAGTATGAAGTCTGCAAGTACTTTGAACCTTACTTTCACACTTGGAGGTGCTTAAACCTTAAACCACTCGTTTCCAAATGCTCCAAAGGCATCTCCTGGAGTCACAGCTGGGTTTTGATCCAAAGTATGAAGTCTGCAAGTACTTTGAACCTTACTTTCACACTTGGAGGTGCTTAAACCTTAAACCACTCGTTTCCAAATGCTCCAAAGGCATCTCCTGGAGTCACAGCTGGGTTTTGATCCAAAGTATGAAGTCTGCAAGTACTTTGAACCTTACTTTCACACTTGGAGGTGCTTAAACCTTAAACCACTCGTTTCCAAATGCTCCAAAGGCATCTCCTGGAGTCACAGCTGGGTTTTGATCCAAAGTATGAAGTCTGCAAGTACTTTGAACCTTACTTTCACACTTGGAGGTGCTTAAACCTTAAACCACTCGTTTCCAAATGCTCCAAAGGCATCTCCTGGAGTCACAGCTGGGTTTTGATCCAAAGTATGAAGTCTGCAAGTACTTTGAACCTTACTTTCACACTTGGAGGTGCTTAAACCTTAAACCACTCGTTTCCAAATGCTCCAAAGGCATCTCCTGGAGTCACAGCTGGGTTTTGATCCAAAGTATGAAGTCTGCAAGTACTTTGAACCTTACTTTCACACTTGGAGGTGCTTAAACCTTAAACCACTCGTTTCCAAATGCTCCAAAGGCATCTCCTGGAGTCACAGCTGGGTTTTGATCCAAAGTATGAAGTCTGCAAGTACTTTGAACCTTACTTTCACACTTGGAGGTGCTTAAACCTTAAACCACTCGTTTCCAAATGCTCCAAAGGCATCTCCTGGAGTCACAGCTGGGTTTTGATCCAAAGTATGAAGTCTGCAAGTACTTTGAACCTTACTTTCACACTTGGAGGTGCTTAAACCTTAAACCACTCGTTTCCAAATGCTCCAAAGGCATCTCCTGGAGTCACAGCTGGGTTTTGATCCAAAGTATGAAGTCTGCAAGTACTTTGAACCTTACTTACAAACTTGGAGGTGCTTAAACCTTAAACCACTCGTTTCCATATGCTCCAAAGGCATCTCCCGGAGTCACAGTTGGGTTTTGATCCAAAATATGAAGTCTGCAAGTACTTCGAACCTTACTTTCAAACTTGGAGGTGCTTAAACCTTAACCCACTCGTTTCCAAATGCTCCAAAGGCATCTCCTGGAGTCACAGTCGGGTTTTGATCCAAAGTATGAAGTCTGCAAGTACTTTGAACCTTACTTTCACACTTGGAGGTGCTTAAACCTTAAACCACTCGTTTCCAAATGCTCCAAAGGCATCTCCCTGAGTCACAGCTGGGTTTTGATCCAAAATATGAAGTCTGCAAGTACTTTGAACCTTACTTTCACACTTGGAGGTGCTTAAACCTTAAACCACTCGTTTCCAAATGCTCCAAAGGCATCTCCCGGAGTCACAGCTGGGTTTTGATCCAAAATATGAAGTCTGCAAGTACTTCGAACCTTACTTTCAAACTTGGAGGTGCTTAAACCTTAAACCACTCGTTTCCAAATGCTCCAAAGACATCTCCTGGAGTCACAGTCGGGTTTTGATCCAAAATATGAAGTCTGCAAGTACTTCGAACCTTACTTTCAAACTTGGAGGTGCTTAAACCTTAAACCACTCGTTTCCAAATGCTCCAAAGACATCTCCTAGAGTCACAGTTGGGTTTTGATCCAAAATATGAAGTCTGCAAGTACTTCGAACCTTACTTTCAAACTTGGAGGTGCTTAAACCTTAACCCACTCGTTTCCAAATGCTCCAAAGGCATCTCCTGGAGTCACAGTCGGGTTTTGATCCAAAATATGAAGTCTGCAAGTACTTTGAACCTTACTTTCAAACTTGGAGGTGCTTAAACCTTAAACCACTCGTTTCCAAATGCTCCAAAGGCATCTCCCGGAGTCACAGCTGGGTTTTGATCCAAAGTATGAAGTCTGCAAGTACTTTGAACCTTACTTTCAAACTTGGAGGTGCTTAAACCTTAAACCACTCGTTTCCAAATGCTCCAAAGACATCTCCTAGAGTCACAGTTGGGTTTTGATCCAAAATATGAAGTCTGCAAGTACTTCGAACCTTACTTTCAAACTTGGAGGTGCTTAAACCTTAACCCACTCGTTTCCAAATGCTCCAAAGGCATCTCCTCGAGTCACAGTCGGGTTTTGATCCAAAATATGAAGTCTGCAAGTACTTTGAACCTTACTTTCAAACTTGGAGGTGCTTAAACCTTAAACCACTCGTTTCCAAATGCTCCAAAGACATCTCCTAGAGTCACAGTTGGGTTTTGATCCAAAATATGAAGTCTGCAAGTACTTCGAACCTTACTTTCAAACTTGGAGGTGCTTAAACCTTAAACCACTCGTTTCCAAATGCTCCAAAGGCATCTCCCGGAGTCACAGCTGGGTTTTGATCCAAAATATGAAATCTGCAAGTACTTTGAACCTTACTTTCAAACTTGGAGGTGCTTAAACCTTAAACCACTCGTTTCCAAATGCTCCAAAGGCATCTCCTGGAGTCACAGCTGGGTTTTGATCCAAAATATGAAGTCTGCAAGTACTTTGAACCTTACTTTCAATCCTGGAGGTACTTAAACCTTAAACCACTCGTTTCCAAATGCTCCAAAGGCATCTCCCGGAGTCACAGCTGGGTTTTGATCCAAAATATGAAATCTGCAAGTACTTTGAACCTTACTTTCAAACTTGGAGGTGCTTAAACCTTAAACCACTCGTTTCCAAATGCTCCAAAGACATCTCCTAGAGTCACAGTTGGGTTTTGATCCAAAGTATGAAGTCTGCAAGTACTTTGAACCTTACTTTCACACTTGGAGGTGCTTAAACCTTAAACCACTCGTTTCCAAATGCTCCAAAGACATCTCCTGGAGTCACAGTTGGGTTTTGATCCAAAATATGAAGTCTGCAAGAACTGTTTTTTCTTTACCGTCACCGTGTTTGACAGGCGCGTTATTTTTCACAAGAACCTTCTCAATTGCCGCGCAATTTGTGATTTTTCAAACGACCAAAGCTCCTGGTGGTCCACTGGAAGTTTGCAGACCTCAGGCCTCAATTTTCGACGAACCCCAGAACGTTTTTACGTCTAACAGGGACTAAACTACAATCATAAACGTCCGGTACGGTACTTACTTTGATGAACATTTCCGTAGCGAAAACTATGGAAAATATATAATTGGAAGATTGCAGGAAGATTTTTTCGGGACTTTCGGGCGGTATATTCGGTCTTTCCATAGCCAAAGTTATACAATTTTGCGCTATGAATATCAAAACCAAATTATCGAACCAGCTCTGCTTCACTATCCAACAACAACATCTCCTAAATCTAACAAAACAAAAAATTTATTAAATTTCAATTATCCAAATATTTATAAGTCGTGCTACCGATACACAGATGGCGCTACATACATATGACGTTTACGAAGTACCAACTGTAAGTGAAATTTCGATTGGTAATAAAAAAGTGACAGTTATTCGAATCAAGTCACAAAAAACGACGCGTCGATGATTCGGAAGAGTTTTTGGACGCGATAAATTAAATTTTTCGTTCGATACTGGATCCATAAGATTCCAGATTCAAAATGATCCACATCTGAGTGGACGAACCACGTCCAAAGGTCCACGATCAACTGGGAAGGTTGTGGCTTCAGTATTTCGGAATTTTGTAGATACAATTGTTAAATAATTCGTAAATAAACCCACCAAGTTACAAATCGGTGGTTAAACTGAAGGAATTATCGCTTCCTCATCCACCGTATAGTCCAGATTTGATTCCAGTATTAAAATAAAGCAATAGATGGAACTGAAGCTTAATTCGCACCAAAAGATGTTATATATCAACTTACTTATTTTCTGGTGGAAATAAATACAGAGAATAATCTTCTTTGTCCTTTAAACATCCCGAGGAATCTATAAGGGAACCGATTTTGTCCATTATTTTCCTTTTAAGACCTCTTCTGATATTCAGTTTAGGTAATATACTTTCGTTCGAATTATTATCAGTTTTTACTGTGTTTTTATCATTATTATTATTATTATTGAAATTACTTGTTTTTTGGAACTTGTTCGAAGCTAACGGCGATTTTTTGAAACAATTTTTCCTTCTCAAATGTGCCGGAATCGGACTCTGAAATAAACAACAACGATTTTCATCATTTTTTTATCGAAATAAACCGTTTCTAAATCGATTACGTTATACTGATGAGACCCGAACGTCGAAACAATCTACTTACTTGACCTTTGACGGTTTGTTGGAGATGATGCCTGCCATTATTCAAAGGTATTTCTTCCTGTATTTGATTTTTCGTCCGTTTGAATCCCGTCCTACGCGAACCGTCCGATTGACCGTTATTTTTGCGTAACGGCGTAACTTTCTCCGAAAACGTCATAGTATTGGAGCCGTTCTTTTCGTTATAAGTCACTATTTTGCATATCCGATTCGAATCCTCCGAGTTATGTTTGAACTGTCGGTGAAAAGTCGAAGCTGGCGGGGACAGCTTCGGCGGAACGAGCAGCTTCGAATTCTGGAATCGAACAATTGGTTAATTGGTGGCATCCTCTACAATAACAAGACCTTTACAGAAATCGAAGCGATAAAATTGACCTGGAGAAGATTCTAGGCGCCCAGCGAATCCTCTATGAAGAAGGTGTTACTCTGGAATCAAACAACAAGCCCTGCAGAAGACCTTTACCGAAATCGAAGCGATTAAATTGACCTGGAGAAGATTCTAGGCGCCCGGCGAATCCTCTATGAAGAGGGCGTTACTCTGGAATCAAATAACAAGCCCTGCAGAAGACCTTTACCGAAATCGAAGCGATTAAATTGACCTGGAGAAGATTCGAGGCGCCCGGCGAATCCTCTAGGAAGAGGGCGTTACTCTAGAATCAAACAACGAGCCCCCCAGAAGACCTTTACCGAAATCGAAGCGATAAAATTGACCTGGAGAAGATTCTAGGCGCCCGGCGAATCCTCTACGAAGAGGGCGTTACTCTAGAATCAAACAACGAGCCCTCCAGAAGATCTTTACCGAAATCGAAGCGATAAAATTGACCTGGAGAAGATTCTAGGCGCCCGGCGAATCCTCTACGAAGAGGGCGTTACTCTAGAATCAAACAACGAGCCCTCCAGAAGATCTTTACCGAAATCGAAGCGATAAAATTGACCTGGAGAAGATTCGAGGCGCCCGGCGAATCCTCTAGGAAGAGGGCGTTACTCTAGAATCAAACAACGAGCCCTGCAGAAGACCTTTACCGAAATCGAAGCGATAAAATTGACCTGGAGAAGATTCGAGGCGCCCGGCGAATCCTCTAGGAAGAGGGCGTTACTCTAGAATCAAACAACGAGCCCTGCAGAAGACCTTTACCGAAATCGAAGCGATAAAATTGACCTGGAGAAGATTCTAGGCGCCCGGCGAATCCTCTAGGAAGAGGGCGTTACTCTAGAATCAAACAACGAGCCCTGCAGAAGACCTTTACCGAAATCGAAGCGATAAAATTGACCTGGAGAAGATTCGAGGTGCCCGGCGAATCCTCTAGGAAGAGGGCGTTACTCTAGAATCAAACAACGAGCCCTGCAGAAGACCTTTACCGAAATCGAAGCGATAAAATTGACCTGGAGAAGATTCGAGGCGCCCGGCGAATCCTCTAGGAAGAGGGCGTTACTCTAGAATCAAACAACGAGCCCTGCAGAAGACCTTTACCGAAATCGAAGCGATAAAATTGACCTGGAGAAGATTCGAGGCGCCCGGCGAATCCTCTAGGAAGAGGGCGTTACTCTAGAATCAAACAACGAGCCCTGCAGAAGACCTTTACCGAAATCGAAGCGATAAAATTGACCTGGAGAAGATTCTAGGCGCCCGGCGAATCCTCTAGGAAGAGGGCGTTACTCTAGAATCAAACAACGAGCCCTGCAGAAGACCTTTACCGAAATCGAAGCGATAAAATTGACCTGGAGAAGATTCGAGGCGCCCGGCGAATCCTCTAGGAAGAGGGCGTTACTCTAGAATCAAACAACGAGCCCTGCAGAAGACCTTTACCGAAATCGAAGCGATAAAATTGACCTGGAGAAGATTCTAGGCGCCCGGCGAATCCTCTAGGAAGAGGGCGTTACTCTAGAATCAAACAACGAGCCCTGCAGAAGACCTTTACCGAAATCGAAGCGATAAAATTGACCTGGAGAAGATTCGAGGCGCCCGGCGAATCCTCTAGGAAGAGGGCGTTACTCTAGAATCAAACAACGAGCCCTGCAGAAGACCTTTACCGAAATCGAAGCGATAAAATTGACCTGGAGAAGATTCGAGGCGCCCGGCGAATCCTCTAGGAAGAGGGCGTTACTCTAGAATCAAACAACGAGCCCTGCAGAAGACCTTTACCGAAATCGAAGCGATTAAATTGACCTGGAGAAGATTCGAGGCGCCCGGCGAATCCTCTAGGAAGAGGGCGTTACTCTAGAATCAAACAACGAGCCCTGCAGAAGACCTTTACCGAAATCGAAGCGATAAAATTGACCTGGAGAAGATTCTAGGCGCCCGGCGAATCCTCTAGGAAGAGGGCGTTACTCTAGAATCAAACAACGAGCCCTGCAGAAGACCTTTACCGAAATCGAAGCGATAAAATTGACCTGGAGAAGATTCTAGGCGCCCGGCGAATCCTCTAGGAAGAGGGCGTTACTCTAGAATCAAACAACGAGCCCTGCAGAAGACCTTTACCGAAATCGAAGCGATAAAATTGACCTGGAGAAGATTCGAGGCGCCCGGCGAATCCTCTAGGAAGAGGGCGTTACTCTAGAATCAAACAACGAGCCCTGCAGAAGACCTTTACCGAAATCGAAGCGATTAAATTGACCTGGAGAAGATTCGAGGCGCCCGGCGAATCCTCTAGGAAGAGGGCGTTACTCTAGAATCAAACAACAAGCCCTCCAGAAGACCTTTACAGAAATCGAAGCGATAAAATTGACCTGGAGAAGATTCTAGGCGCCCGGCGAATCCTCTAGGAAGAGGGCGTTACTCTAGAATCAAACAACGAGCCCTGCAGAAGACCTTTACCGAAATCGAAGCGATAAAATTGACCTGGAGAAGATTCGAGGCGCCCGGCGAATCCTCTAGGAAGAGGGCGTTACTCTAGAATCAAACAACGAGCCCTGCAGAAGACCTTTACCGAAATCGAAGCGATAAAATTGACCTGGAGAAGATTCTAGGCGCCCGGCGAATCCTCTAGGAAGAGGGCGTTACTCTAGAATCAAACAACGAGCCCTGCAGAAGACCTTTACCGAAATCGAAGCGATAAAATTGACCTGGAGAAGATTCTAGGCGCCCGGCGAATCCTCTAGGAAGAGGGCGTTACTCTAGAATCAAACAACGAGCCCTGCAGAAGACCTTTACCGAAATCGAAGCGATAAAATTGACCTGGAGAAGATTCTAGGCGCCCGGCGAATCCTCTAGGAAGAGGGCGTTACTCTAGAATCAAACAACGAGCCCTCCAGAAGACCTTTACCGAAATCGAAGCGATAAAATTGACCTGGAGAAGATTCGAGGCGCCCGGCGAATCCTCTAGGAAGAGGGCGTTACTCTAGAATCAAACAACGAGCCCTGCAGAAGACCTTTACCGAAATCGAAGCGATAAAATTGACCTGGAGAAGATTCTAGGCGCCCGGCGAATCCTCTACGAAGAGGGCGTTACTCTAGAATCAAACAACGAGCCCTGCAGAAGACCTTTACCGAAATCGAAGCGATAAAATTGACCTGGAGAAGATTCTAGGCGCCCGGCGAATCCTCTAGGAAGAGGGCGTTACTCTAGAATCAAACAACGAGCCCTGCAGAAGACCTTTACCGAAATCGAAGCGATAAAATTGACCTGGAGAAGATTCTAGGCGCCCGGCGAATCCTCTAGGAAGAGGGCGTTACTCTAGAATCAAACAACGAGCCCTCCAGAAGACCTTTACCGAAATCGAAGCGATAAAATTGACCTGGAGAAGATTCGAGGCGCCCGGCGAATCCTCTAGGAAGAGGGCGTTACTCTAGAATCAAACAACGAGCCCTGCAGAAGACCTTTACCGAAATCGAAGCGATAAAATTGACCTGGAGAAGATTCGAGGCGCCCGGCGAATCCTCTAGGAAGAGGGCGTTACTCTAGAATCAAACAACGAGCCCTGCAGAAGACCTTTACCGAAATCGAAGCGATTAAATTGACCTGGAGAAGATTCGAGGCGCCCGGCGAATCCTCTAGGAAGAGGGCGTTACTCTAGAATCAAACAACGAGCCCTGCAGAAGACCTTTACCGAAATCGAAGCGATAAAATTGACCTGGAGAAGATTCTAGGCGCCCGGCGAATCCTCTAGGAAGAGGGCGTTACTCTAGAATCAAACAACGAGCCCTGCAGAAGACCTTTACCGAAATCGAAGCGATAAAATTGACCTGGAGAAGATTCTAGGCGCCAGGCGAATCCTCTATGAAGAGGGCGTTACTCTGGAATCAAATAACAAGCCCTCCAGAAGACCTTTACAGAAATCGAAGCGATAAAATTGACCTGGAGAAGATTCGAGGCGCCCGGCGAATCCTCTAGGAAGAGGGCGTTACTCTAGAATCAAACAATGAGCCCTTCAGAAGACCTTTACAGAAATCGAAGCGATAAAATTGACCTGGAGAAGATTCTAGGCGCCCGGCGAATCCTCTAGGAAGAGGGCGTTACTCTAGAATCAAACAACGAGCCCTGCAGAAGACCTTTACCGAAATCGAAGCGATAAAATTGACCTGGAGAAGATTCTAGGCGCCCGGCGAATCCTCTAGGAAGAGGGCGTTACTCTAGAATCAAACAATGAGCCCTTCAGAAGACCTTTACAGAAATCGAAGCGATAAAATTGACCTGGAGAAGATTCTAGGCGCCCGGCGAATCCTCTAGGAAGAGGGCGTTACTCTAGAATCAAACAATGAGCCCTTCAGAAGACCTTTACAGAAATCGAAGCGATAAAATTGACCTGGAGAAGATTCTAGGCGCCCGGCGAATCCTCTAGGAAGAGGGCGTTACTCTAGAATCAAACAACGAGCCCTGCAGAAGACCTTTACCGAAATCGAAGCGATAAAATTGACCTGGAGAAGATTCTAGGCGCCCGGCGAATCCTCTACGAAGAGGGCGTTACTCACCTCTATTTTCTGCGTAATGACGTTGGTATTCGATGGCGATGCTTCGCCTGTAGATGGCGTACTATCTGGAGTTAGTTTATAGTGAAACTCCGGGAAATCTTTTAGAGTCGTACTCGGAGAATCTTGCGGCGTTGCTGCGGTATGCGTGATGATTGGAGGTGACGACTAAAAATTCAATTATTCGAATTATCAAGTATTTTATCGATATTATCGATAGAAATACCTGTTTAATCGGTAGTTTGGCCAAAGATTCCTTTTGGATGTTGCATTTCGGTTCGCGATATAAATAAGGGCAGCTCTTATTGACGTGCGTATCTTTGAAATCGAAACTGGAGTGACGTTCGTGGAAATTCTTGAGATTCCGCATTTCCGGAGACTTCCAATAATTTTTGTATTCCTGTAAGAAACAACAGAGACGCCAGAGAAGCTACGAACCTTGTCCTCGCGTCGGTTCAACTTAGTTCATATTTGTGGAAATTGAATTTTTACCGTATAACAATTTTCCGATGAACTGGAAAGTGAATAGTCGCCGTTGTCGCGTTTCCGTCTTAAGCTGGCTTCGATAATGCACGACATTTTCCTTTTGGCCAATTCCCTTTGTTCCCTTTCCCTTCTTTCGTGCCTTTCCGAGCTGAATCCTTCGACCAAAATGGCGACTAATAAATTGAACAAGACGTAGTTTCCGAAAGTCATTAAAGCTACGAAATACAGGGCGGCCCAATTCGAAGTTTTCGCCATACCATTCGATAAAACCATATTCCAATCTTCTTGGGTCAAAATCTACAAAAAAAAAAATATTTTTTCCGTAAATCCGGAACGTAAAACGAATTTCGCGACATAATAATTCTTTGGATAATCCGAGGGAGTTAAATCTGGCGAATTAGTTGGATTAAACGAAGGAGTTTTCGGAGTTAACTCGACAGATCGAAACCTCCATTTGTTGGTGGTGATGTCGTCGTGGTTTTTCATCGATTTCCTCGATATTAACTGTCTAAAATCCACTATTTGTTAAAAAAGATGTGGAATGGGGTTAATGGACTTACGTATATTGAATTCCTTTTCGACTTGTCGCTAACTCATGCAATTCCATGGTAAAAATAAAAATTTTCATGCAAACTATAATTTTGTTGATAATTAAAACGATGTCGCGTTTAAACCATGCAAAAACTTGATTTAAAATCAAACTTTCTACCTACCCTTAGGAAAAATTGTTTTCCCGTACAATATTTATCGTGATTACAAAGAAATTTTCGAAAAAGAAAATATTTAAACACAAATATTTATTTGAAACTTGGATCTCACTTGAAAAACGGTGACGGTCGCCCAAAGGATGTCATTAAAATGTTTCCGGTCGCAACGACATCTATTCGTGTCCATTAAATCGCAGCTACAATCCCTGGTGGTACCATTATCGTCTATATAGACGCAAAACTTACCACCGAACAGATACATACCCAGAATGCTACAGAAAATACTTTTTATTTTCATTTTGTTACTTTAAATTCGTACTGTATATTAAATGTTTGAAAAAACGCATCGCCTCGTATAATATAATGATTTTGGTAACGTACAAACTTTAATTACACGAAAAATTATGAAAAATAATTACAGTTTTCTTTTTAGGTTAACTAGTTAAGTTTAGTACGTAGTTTGACCTAGAAGTGGCGGTAGTTGCAGTACACGATCAAATTTTGAGGTTATTACATATGACATATGACATTTTGGGGTCGAATCCACCTATTTATACAAAAATATTGATTCTAAATACCGTAAATTAAATTAAAAACTATAAATATCCGTATCTGAATTATTTCAATTTCGAAACGTGGTAAATAGATGGCGATGCGTTTTTTGTTCACTCTGTATATTAAAAACTCGTAAGCGGTAACGAAAAATTTCCAAAATCCAATGTACGCAAGATATTTCAGAAGGAATTAAACAAACCACGTTTCATTTTAGTAAATGTTTATAAATAATTTTGATTAATTCGTATTTTTTTATTTTATTACGTATTTTAACATTTCTAACCATGAATATCTGCAGATTTTGTTCACCAGAAACGCTCGAGGATTTTTTTTAGTGCTCTTCCTATTAATTTTCCTTTCTATCCTTTATTTAATCCTGTATTTGCACCAATGGTTACCTAGCTGCAGCTGGAACCAGCTTCCGAACCGTCTTCCAAGTTTTGCGTACTTAGTTTTTCGTCCTTTACAATCTTCACCAACTCCTCATCCGATATTCCGTCCACTTGGTCTCTCCATTCCCTTCCCCGAGGAATTTTCACTCCATTCTTTAGATTTATCTTATAGATATCAAAATTTATCTTCGGACAGCCTCGTCCTTTATTCCTTGTTTTTATTTTTAATGTTTTTTATAACGTTATCGTCAATACCGATTTCGGCAACATCCTGGTGCGCTTTGGAAGCAATCTGATTGAGTTAGAAGCTTGGGATTTGGTCCTGACTTGAAATGAAATATCACCATCATCATCAACTTGCTGATTTGGAGCTCGATTCCTAAACATACCATGAGGAAGCTACGGAAAAGTTCACCCAAACAAGTTAAGAAAGGAGAATTCGTGCAAAAAAAAGCGAAGATCGCGAAAAGCGCGAAAATTTGAGGTTATGGAAGTTTTTCGGCGGGTTTTCGTTTGGAATTCACCCCAAAAGTATCAGAATGACTGATTTTTTTTAAATTATTTCCGAAATATCTTGATATACACTGTCACTAATAAATTTCTACTGGGTTAATATATTTTTATTAATTTAATAGATTAAATCTAATAGGTCTACTTGAAGCTGTCTACTTGAGGGATTAGTAAAAAAATTTCTCGAAATATGTGTTTCTAAATACCATAAATAAAATCCAAAAATTTTTTGAGTTTCGCTTAAAAACTGAATTTAAATAATTTTCGTCGTCACTGGGTCATAAAATCGTTTTTTTTTTTGGAAAAACTATAAATTAAATCGACATTTTTGTAGGTTTTGGTTCGTCATTAATATGTAGCAAATCACTGCATGGTAAATAAAAAAAAATTAAAATAAAATTTCGAAAAAAATTTTAAAAAAATGAAAGTAGAAGAAAAGATGTTGGAAGTTTATGAAATATTTTTGAAAAATCGATTTTAATTGCAGAAAAATTTCGTACTAACAATTGTATAACCGTATTTTTTACGTAAAAAATATCTACACTGAAAAAAATGATATAAAACATACTTCAAACTTATATTTCGAACTAATGCTATAAAAATACAAAGTGCCAGTCTAGTTGCTCAAAAAATAAAGCCAAAGTTAGAAAAAAAAACAACGTGAAACAACCAGGATTATATAATAAAATTTAATTGCAAAACAGCTAACTCCATTAGATACAAAAATCAAAAATTAAAATCATGCGGATAAAAATCAAACTTTTTAGAACTAACTTACCTTCATTGAACCATAGATTTTACGAGCAAAAAACTAGTGATAAATAAGAAGAAAAAAGTCGATAAAATGGTGCTTGGATATATACAGTATGGCTCAAATAAAACTATTCATTCTATTCAAACTATATTCATTATAAATAATGGAATAATTTACAATTAATATGGTGACAGATGACATAAGACATAGTGACAGTTGACACAGAACACTATTTGACGTTGTAATTTTTGACACGAGGTATAATGACAGTTGACACAGAACACGATTTGATTTCGTCATATTATTGAACAAAAATATGAAATAAATCAAGAGAAGTTCATTCGGGTGACCTTGGCGGCCATTTTGTCGACCTATTTACCGATTTGGATATTAACCGCGGCCATTTAAGTTTGACAACAACAGATTCGATCCGGGGATCAAGATTATTTTCGAAAAAAATTCTTAACCTCGAAATTTATCAAAAATTTGAAGGTTATGATTAGATTTAATGGAGACTATTCGATTTTATCAACGATAATCATTATAAATAATCGTAATTGGGATAATTCACACTTAATATGATGACAGATGACGTAAAACATAGTGACAGTTGACACAGAACACTATTTGACGTTTGTAATTTTTGACACGAGGTATAATGACAGTTGACACAGAACACGATTTGATTTCGTCATATTATTGAACAAAAATATGAAATAAATCAAGAGAAGTTCATTCGGGTGACCTTGGCGGCCATTTTGTCGACCTATTTACCGATTTGGATATTAACCGCGGCCATTTAAGTTTGACAACAAAAAATTCAATTCGGAGATCAAGATTATTTTGAAAAAAATTCTAAACCTCGAAATTTATCAAAAATTTGAAGGTTATGATTAGATTTAATGGAAACTATTCGATTTTATCAACGACAATTATTATAAATAATCGTAATTGGGATAATTCACACTTAATATGATGACAGATGACGTAAAACATAGTGACAGTTGACACAGAACACTATTTGACGCATAAATCAAGAGACGTTAATTCAGGTGACCTTGGGCGGCCATTTTGTCATTAATTTTCGACCTATTTACCGATTTGGATATTAACTACGGCCATTAAGTTTGAAAACAACAGATTCAATTCGGGGATCGAAATTATTTTGAAAAAAATCTAAACCTCGTGCCGTGAACGTTCTTTATAACTTCCGGAGTTATTTGCGTTACTTCATTACGTATTTTAACTTTGAAATAGACGGTTTTCTGTAATCTATATTGATACAAAATATCCCTATAAGAAGAAATCAAGAGAAATCAAATCGCGTGACTTAGGCGGCCGTTTTAATGTTCCTAGTTGACATTTCTAGCGATTTTGACGAAATAATGATTTTATTTGCTCCATACTGTATATTGAGTAGGCCGAGTTGTGGGAAATCGAAATCAATCGGAAATTAAGGTCGAAAAAATGTCCCTCGAATCGATCCGTAATTAGGCAAAATCAAAAATTTTTAACCGCGGTTTCAATAGAAAACAGATTCAACTCAACTTTTCACAATTTAAACTTTCCATAACGTTCAAGGATTTTCCTTCTGCTTTCCGTGTATTCCTCCGATTTTCAACGAATTCCAGCTCAAAAATTGAAGCGGATTGAATTTTCGAAAAAAACCTTCCTAATTTTCTAGTTTGTTATAATTTTTTCGAAACCTAATATTTGTATTAATTTAATTTTGGCATTTGGCCTAAATTCGAAATTTTAAAATGTCTATGTTAGAATGTATTGGAGTTAGCCGGTTTCACAGTAAATTTATAATAAAAAAAAAAAGATAAATCTTGATTGTTATAAATCGAATTAACAAACCAAGCAACTCGAAATTCTTATAAAAACATAAATTAATTCAATAACCTGATTACGTTGACAGAATTTATATTTTGAGCGAAGTACGGCTCTGCTCTTAAATCAATTAAAACAACAGAACCGGACTGTCATTTTTCATGACAAATTTAAAAAAAAAAATCTGATGACGCAATGAGTTTCCCAAATTGATTTATGATAAGAATCTCGATAAAAAATTGCTGGGTTTTTAAAAAAAAATACTCGTTCAAACAAAATACACTGACTTAGAACAGACCTGAATATTTTGCAAAATAAATCAACGACATCTGGTAACAAGAAGTGAGTTTATGAATACGACGTCCAAATTAACCAAAAATCTAGTTAATAAATCCAAAATTGTGTATGGAAATTTTGAATGTTTGTTTTCAATCGATAGAAACCTAGATTGATTGTGATAGGTTAGGTTATGTTTATATTTGATGAAAACTATTCGATTTTATCAATGAATCAACAATAATCATTATAAATGATTGTAATTGGGATAAATCACACGTAATATGATGACAGATGACATAAGACATAGTGACAGTTGACACAGAACACGATTTGACGTTGCAATTTTTGACACAAGGTATAATGACAGTTGACACAGAACAAGATTTGATTTCGTCATATTATAGTCGACGTATTCGCCAGATATAACTAATTGTGACTTTCCTGTTACCAAAATTGTGTATGGAAACTTTGAATGTTTGTTTTTAATCGATAGAAACCTAGATTGATTGTGATAAGTTAGGTTACGTTTATATTTAATGAAAACTATTCGATTTTATCAATGAATCAACAATAATCATTATAAATGATTGTAATTGGGATAAATCACACGTAATATGATGACAGATGACATAAGACATAGTGACAGTTGACACAGAACACGATTTGAAGGTTAGATTAATTAGTATAACAAAGATTTGTAATCAAATACGGGAAAATGTTTGTTTTTCAATCACTTCGGATTAAATTCGATCACTTGAACGCATATGAATCGAACCAAATCGAATACAGGTTGTTCAAAATTGAAATTTACCATAAATTCGAAGGTTATAATTAGATTTAA
This sequence comes from Diorhabda sublineata, assembly GCF_026230105.1. NCBI lineage: Eukaryota > Metazoa > Arthropoda > Insecta > Coleoptera > Chrysomelidae > Diorhabda > Diorhabda sublineata. Next base: position 20,144,243 of record NC_079483.1, on the reverse strand, counting down.
TGGAAACTATTCGATTTTATCAACGATATTCATTATAAATAATCGTAATTGTGATAATTCACACTCAATATGATGACAGATGACATAAGACGCAATGACAGTTGACACAGAACACTATTTGACGTTGTAATTTTTGACACGAGGTATAATGACAGTTGACACAGAACACGATTTGATGTTGACATATTATAGTCGACGTATTCGCCAGATATAACTAATTGTGACTTTCCTGTTACCAAAATTGTGTATGGAAACTTTGAATGTTTGTTTTTAATCGATAGAAACCTAGATTGATTGTGATAAGTTAGGTTACGTTTATATTTAATGAAAACTATTCGATTTTATCAATGAATCAACAATAATCATTATAAATAATTGTAATTGGGATAAATCACACGTAATATGATGACAGATGACATAAGACATAGTGACAGTTGACACAGAACACGATTTGAAGGTTAGATTAATTAGTATAACAAAGATTTGTAATCAAATACGGGAAAATGTTTGTTTTTCAATCACTTCGGATTAAATTCGATCACTTGAACGCATATGAATCGAACCAAATCGAATACAGGTTGTTCAAAATTGAAATTTACCATAAATTCGAAGGTTATAATTAGATTTAATGGAAATTATTCGATCTTATCAACGATATTCATTATAAATAATCGTAATTGTGATAATTCACACTCAATATGATGACAGATGACATAAGACGCAATGACAGTTGACACAGAACACTATTTGACGTTGTAATTTTTGACACGAGGTATAATGACAGTTGACACAGAACACGATTTGATGTTGACATATTATAGTCGACGTATTCGCCAGATATAACTAATTGTGACTTTCCTGTTACCAAAATTGTGTATGGAAACTTTGAATGTTTGTTTTTAATCGATAGAAACCTAGATTGATTGTGATAAGTTAGGTTACGTTTATATTTAATGAAAACTATTCGATTTTATCAATGAATCAACAATAATCATTATAAATAATTGTAATTGGGATAAATCACACGTAATATGATGACAGATGACATAAGAGATAGTGACAGTTGACACAGAACACGATTTGAAGGTTAGATTAATTAGTATAACAAAGATTTGTAATCAAATACGGGAAAATGTTTGTTTTTCAATCACTTCGGATTAAATTCGATCACTTGAACGCATATGAATCGAACCAAATCGAATACAGGTTGTTCAAAATTGAAATTTACCATAAATTCGAAGGTTATAATTAGATTTAATGGAAATTATTCGATCTTATCAACGATATTCATTATAAATAATCGTAATTGTGATAATTCACACTCAATATGATGACAGATGACATAAGACGCAATGACAGTTGACAGAGAACACTATTTGACGTTGCAATTTTTGACACGAGGTATAATGACAGTTGACACAGAACAAGATTCGATGTTGTCATATTATAATGACAGTTGACGCAGTACACGATATTCTGCAACCAATAAAGTCAGTGTATTGAGTTTATATCGAGATAAAACTAACCTCAAATATTCCAAACGTGTATTTAAAGAATTATATTCGCTTGTTATCGTGTATATATGTTGTTTTTTGTTTGAAGTAATTAATTTTGAGATTCGAGAAAAGATACAAACAAATTGCTTAAGAAAACTGAAAATAGAGATACCTGAAATACAGTAACAAGTGACCATAATAGAGAATCGAAATTTTTCCTGTCTTTGTCTTCATCACTATTAGATACACATATTTTCTCGGCAGTGTACGATTCGTCTTTGCAAAACTTGCAACCAAATATATTCATTCCGAGGATGCTAAAACATCCCAAAAATCAAATTACATCACTTTATTTGACATCCTGTATATTATAACTGTGTGTTGTTTTTTTTTTGTATTAACTAATTCGGAAAATTGAAATGGAACAGGAAGGAAAATAAAAAGAAACATGCGATGATTTTATGTAACGGAATTTTGTAAAACAAAATCCAATGATACGAGGGGTGTTTATGAAGTTGTTGAAAAACTAGAAGAAGATTTAATGCGTGAAAAATTTAGTGACCACTACCATTACTTGAAAAAACCTACAAATATGTAATTCATTTAATATTATAAAATAAAAATAGTACTGAATTAAATTATTTATTATTAATTTTTTAGATTAATCAATTTAAGATTTAAATACCAGATGGGCAACTAAAAACGATCTTATTTCGCGAAAAAATTATATTATAACTTCAGAGAATGAACATTTGATAAAAATGACCCCCGAAAATATTTTCAAAAAATCACTACAGAACGTATTCAAAAATATGGAATTGAAAAACCAAAAATTTCCAAAATTTATCAAACGAAGTGGTTTTTTATATACAATAATCGAATTCTTCAACGAATTTTCATCCCACAAGTTTCATTGTAACCTTTTAAATTAAATATAGGGGAGAGTGGGAAAGTTTTTATTAAAAAAAGCCTCCAAGTCCGGTTCTGCTTAGCCGATTTTCAAAATCTTGACGTTATTTGAATTAGATTTTATTCGGTAATACAAAATAAGTAAATTTCAAACAATATTATACATAACTTGAACGCTAGAGGGCGTTATTTCATATATGATTTTTCTCGGAAATTTGAATCGAAGCATTAAATTTCAGTTACCCCCCCTGTATACTAATGTCACATTTCTATAATAAGCTGAAACATTCGTTCGAAAATAACATTGAGTCTAAAAATCGCAAAATTCGTTGAATAATTTGATTATTATATACAGGGTGTCCCACGATATGTTAAAACTATCTGTTTATAGCAAAATACTTATAGTAGAATCACGAAAATTTCTAAGTTTGGGTTTTCGGTGACGATCTTTTCAACTAAAATATTTTTAAAGATGGCCGACTTCCGATTCTACCGGAAGTCGCTTGTAACTTTGTTATTTTAAATAGAACACCCTATATATTAATACATTTTTGAAATTTACGTAAAATTTTAGTATTATTTTGTTTAAAAACTTTTTTCGAAAAATGCATATATTTTGAGTTATTAATTTTTTTGTAAAAAATTTGACCGTTACAAATTATTTTTTTGCCAGAATACCCTTAAAGATATGAAAATGGTTATTATTCGGTTGCTTTTAGCAAACACAGACGTATTTGAATCTACGTTGAAAAATCTTTCATTTTATACAGGGTGTGTATAAAAAGTGTTCAAAGTTGAACTTCATAAATATTTATTTTTTTTATTTTTTTAAATAGAACCACCCGGTTTAGGATTAGTAAATACAATTTGATTTTATTTTTTTTTACAGTCCTTAACAAGATTAAGAAAAATACTTTTTTATTTCTTAGTGCATGAATCAACGGGTCAAAATAAAATTTATACTACACCTCCATCTTTAAAAATAATTAATATCTGGATAACGGTGAGGTTTAGATATGGGAAATTATACATAAATTTGCCTTATTTTTCACCCCTGAATGCATTAAAATAGAAAAAACCGGGTGTTCCTATTTAAAAAAATAAAGAAATTCAATATTTATGAAGTTAAACTTTGGATACTTTTCATACGCACCCCGTATAAAATGAAAAATTTTTAAACATATATTCAAATACTTCTGACCATGCTGAAAGCAATTGACTGAAAATTATTTTCATATGTTTAAGGGTATCGTCGAAAAAAAATAATTTATAAGGGTGTGTAACTGTTTTACAAAAAAATTAATAACTCGAAAAGTATGTATTTTTCGAAAAAAGTTTTTAGACAAAATAATACTAAAATTTCACGTAGATTTCAAAAATGTATTAATATACAGGGTGTTCCATATAAAATAACAAAGTTACAGTGGATTTTTAATATAAGAATTCGTTATTTTTTACATTTTTTTGTGTTACGTATTAAATGAAGCAAAAACGAAAAAAATTATTAAAAATTCACTTAAACAAATTCGAAATACATACGTCGCCGAATAGTTTCCTAAAAATTTTTTTATATTTTTATTTGTATTTTATTAAATTTAAACGATATTTCAATCGAAAAAGTCTTACCTGAATATGAATATGAAAAGGATGAGTAATGAGAAAAATATGGCGACGTTATCCATCGTTCTAAGCATAACGAATAACTGTCGTCGTAAATTCGGCATAAATCGCACTAATTTCAATATCCTCAATAAACGGAATGTCCTCAGAACCGATAATCCCGAATCGGTATGTAGATCGCTCGTACAATTCCTAATCAATTCCACAGCACTGAAAAACATAAATCTCAACACTGTGCTGATGCGAATCATTATCGTAAAACGAAAATAAAACAAATCATTCTTCGTACAAATGTAAAACCTGAAAATTTCTCATTTAATCTACAAGGAATCCTCAACTTTTTATAATATTCAATTAGAACTTGAATAATCATTTAATTTTCCCCATTTTCTTTGCTATTTATATTCGTTTAAAACATCTCCACCTCATCTATATCCCGTTTACTTCTTATAACCATTTTTTAGTTTCTTTCTAGTCCCTCAAACACCATGAGAATCCGTCTTGATCTTCTACGTGATCCAACATAAAGCATAAGTTCAGTAACGCTCATAAGTGTAACAAAACTGTCGTAAAAGCATTTTCATACTTCATACACAGTTGTGTCTGTGTTACGATAACACGTCCTCGTCGAATTGACACTTTTTTTCGGTATAAATAACCGATACAAGGTCAAGCTTCATGAAAGATTCGTATCTGCGTACTAACGCGGATTAACGATACTAAATTTACCGATTTCGCTATTAAATCAAATCTTTTAACGGTGTAGAAAACGTACCGGAAATTCTTATAAACGGGCTCTGTTGCCGACGCGGACTAGAAGCTCAACTTTGACAGTTTTATCGCTATATTCATTCAATTTGGTAGTTTTTTGAAGGTTTTGCACTTTAATATGAAATTTCGGTATTTTTTGAATATAAAATAGTCACTTGGTACCAGATTTGGCTTTAATTTTGGACAAGAAAGCAACTGACAGCTCAATTTTGACAGTTTTATTACTATATTCATTTAATTTGGTAGTTTTTTTAGTTTTTTGAAGGTTTGCACTTTGATATGAAATTTCGGTATTTTTTGAATATAAAATAGTCACTTGGTACCAGATTTGGCTTTAATTTTGGACAAGAAAGCAACTGACAGCTCAATTTTGACAGTTTTATTACTATATTCATTTAGTTTGGTAGTTCTTTGAAAGTTTTGCACTTTGATATTAAATTTCTGTATTTTTTAGAAATGAAATAGTCACATAGTACCAGATCTGGCGAAAATTTTGGACAGAATAGCAACTAGAAGCTCAATTTTGACAGTTTTATCACTATATTCATTTAATTTAGTAGTTTTTTTAGTTTTTTGAAGGTTTGCACTTTGATATGAAATTTCGGTATTTTTTGAATATAAAATAGTCACTTGGTACCAGATTTGGCTTTAATTTTGGACAAGAAAGCAACTGACAGCTCAATTTTGACAGTTTTATTACTATATTCATTTAATTTGGTAGTTTTTTGAAGGTTTTGCACTTTGATATGAAATTTCGGCGTTTTTTGAGGATAAAATAGTCACTTGGTACCAGATCTGGCTTGAATTTTGGACAAGAAAGCAACTAACAGCTCAATTTTGACAGTTTTATTACTATATTCATTTAATTTGGTAGTTTTTTGAAGGTTTTGCACTTTGATATTAAATTTCTGTATTTTTTAGAAATCAAATAGTCACATAGTACCAGATCTGGCGAAAATTTTGGGCAGAAAAGCGACTAGAAGCTCAATTTTGACAGTTTTATCACTATACTCATTTAATTTAGTAGTTTTTTTAGTTTTTTGAAGGTTTGCACTTTGATATGAAATTTCGGTATTTTTTGAATATAAAATAGTCACTTGGTACCAGATTTGGTTTTAATTTTGGACAAGAAAGCAACTGACAGCTCAATTTTGACAGTTTTATTACTATATTCATTTAATTTGGTAGTTTTTTGTAGGTTTTGCACCTTGATATGAAATTTCTGTATTTTTTAGAAATAAAATAGTCACATAGTACCAGATCTGGCGAAAATTTTGGACAGAAAAGCAACTAGAAGCTCAATTTTGACAGTTTTATCGCTATATTCATTTAATTTAGTAGTTTTTTGGAGGTTTTGCACTTTGATATGAAATTTCGGCGTTTTTTGAGGATAAAATAGTCACTTGGTACCAGATCTGGCTTGAATTTTGGACAAGAAAGCAACTAACAGCTCAATTTTGACAGTTTTATTACTATATTCATTTAATTTGGTAGTTTTTTGAAGGTTTTGCACTTTGATATTAAATTTCTGTATTTTTTAGAAATCAAATAGTCACATAGTACCAGATCTGGCGAAAATTTTGGGCAGAAAAGCGACTAGAAGCTCAATTTTGACAGTTTTATCACTATACTCATTTAATTTAGTAGTTTTTTTAGTTTTTTGAAGGTTTGCACTTTGATATGAAATTTCGGTATTTTTTGAATATAAAATAGTCACTTGGTACCAGATTTGGCTTTAATTTTGGACAAGAAAGCAACTGACAGCTCAATTTTGACAGTTTTATTACTATATTCATTTAATTTGGTAGTTTTTTGTAGGTTTTGCACCTTGATATGAAATTTCTGTATTTTTTAGAAATAAAATAGTCACATAGTACCAGATCTGGCGAAAATTTTGGACAGAAAAGCAACTAGAAGCTCAATTTTGACAGTTTTATCGCTATATTCATTTAATTTAGTAGTTTTTTGGAGGTTTTGCACTTTGATATGAAATTTCGGCGTTTTTTGAGGATAAAATAGTCACTTGGTACCAGATCTGGCTTGAATTTTGGACAAGAAAGCAACTAACAGCTCAATTTTGACAGTTTTATTACTATATTCATTTAATTTGGTAGTTTTTTGGAGGTTTTGCACTTTGATATGAAATTTCTGTATTTTTTAGAAATAAAATAGTCACATAGTACCAGATCTGGCGAAAATTTTGGACAGAAAAGCAACTATAAGCTCAATTTTGACAGTTTTATCACTATATTCATTTAATTTAGTAGTTTTTTTAGTTTTTTGAAGGTTTGCACTTTGATATGAAATTTCGGTATTTTTTGAATATAAAATAGTCACTTGGTACCAGATTTGGCTTTAATTTTGGACAAGAAAGCAACTGACAGCTCAATTTTGACAGTTTTATCGCTATATTCATTTAATTTAGTAGTTTTTTGAAGGTTTTGCACTTTGATATGAAATTTCTGTATTTTTTAGAAATAAAATAGTCACATAGTACCAGATCTGGCGAAAATTTTGGACAGAAAAGCAACTAGAAGCTCAATTTTGACAGTTTTATCGCTATATTCATTTAATTTAGTAGTTTTTTGGAGGTTTTGCACTTTGATATGAAATTTCGGCGTTTTTTGAGGATAAAATAGTCACTTGGTACCAGATCTGGCTTGAATTTTGGACAAGAAAGCAACTAACAGCTCAATTTTGACAGTTTTATTACTATATTCATTTAATTTGGTAGTTTTTTGGAGGTTTTGCACTTTGATATGAAATTTCTGTATTTTTTAGAAATAAAATAGTCACATAGTACCAGATCTGGCGAAAATTTTGGACAGAAAAGCAACTATAAGCTCAATTTTGACAGTTTTATCACTATATTCATTTAATTTAGTAGTTTTTTTAGTTTTTTGAAGGTTTGCACTTTGATATGAAATTTCGGTATTTTTTGAATATAAAATAGTCACTTGGTACCAGATTTGGCTTTAATTTTGGACAAGAAAGCAACTGACAGCTCAATTTTGACAGTTTTATCACTATATTCATTTAATTTAGTAGTTTTTTTAGTTTTTTGAAGGTTTGCACTTTGATATGAAATTTCGGTATTTTTTGAATATAAAATAGTCACTTGGTACCAGATTTGGCTTTAATTTTGGACAAGAAAGCAACTGACAGCTCAATTTTGACAGTTTTATCGCTATATTCATTTAATTTAGTAGTTTTTTGAAGGTTTTGCACTTTGATATGAAATTTCGGTATTTTTGAGTATAAAATAGTCACACAGTACCAGATCTGGCTTGAATTTTGGACAGGAAAGCAACTAGAAGCTCAATTTTGACAGTTTTATCGCTATATCCATTCAATTTGTAGTTTTTCGAAGGTTTTGCACTTTGATAAGAATATTCGGTATTTTTTTAGCATAAAATAGTCACACGGTACCAGATCTGGCTTGAATTTTGGACAGGAAAGCGACTAGAAGCTCAATTTTGACAGTTTTATCGCTATATTCATTTAGTTTAGTAGTTTTTTGGAGGTTTTGCACTTTGATATGAAATTTCGGCGTTTTTTGAGGATAAAATAGTCACTTGGTACCAGATCTGGCTAGAATATTGGACAGGAAAGCGACTAAAAGCTCAATTTTGACAGTTTTATCGCTATAATCATTAATTATATACCGAAATTGTCTAGATGACATCGAGAGCTTCTTTCACGCTTATCCAAAAATCTTTTCAGTTCTATTATCTGTTAAAAAACATCAATAACCGTAAATTTTTCGTACTCACCTCAATACGACAATGATCCCGTCGAAAACGTTGAACCCGTTCGAAATATACCCGAAAGGTCCTTCGGATATTATCTTGAGAAGCATCTCGATAGCGAAAATAGCGGAAAAAATGATATTGGTAACTTCGACTACGTGCGTCAATATTTCCGATTGGTTATGGTGTTCTATACCCATCGAAAGCGTATTTATCAATATGGCCAACAATATCCCGTGCTGGAATATCTTGTGCACCACCAATTTCTTAATCCTCCCTCTAAACGCCTCGAACACCTTCAATATCCCCTTGATAACCAAACAGGAATAAATGTAACATTTGGTACGTTTCTCGGTCTCGTATTCGACATCCCCTCGCCACAAATCCTGGCAACAACAAAAGTTATCCTCCTCCGAGAGGCGCTTCACGTAATTATTCTCGCTATCCTTCTTCAATCCTTTCGATATCGAATTGAAAAAGACGTCGAGGAGTATTTGTCCTGTGGATAGGGCGGCGTTGATCGCCCCCAAGGCCAGGAGCTCTTGGCAGGTTAGAGTTTCGCCGTCCACCAAACTGCTGCATTGCCGTTGAATCAGTTGGGCTTGGACGTCTGCTGGATCCGGAGAAGAGCTGCTTATTTGCCAGATATTGCCATCACCTCGAAACAATTCGACATGTTAGTATGACAAAACCTTGTAAGAGACGCCGAAAGAAGAAGAAGAAGAAGAACCTAATTCTATTTGGTCTGGGAGCTTCGATGGGTAAACCGTTTCTCAACTATATCCTTTCCGAATCCTTCTGCATCTTCATCTTCAGCGACGCCGCGTTATCAATATTGTGGAAAATATCTTGATCCTTGCATGCTGCTGCTTCTTCAGGAGGTTTTCCATGAGGTCTGGTACATTGGACTCGTTTGGAAGCTTGCGATTACCATAACATACCAAATTCGAATTTTCGTCTCGTAATTTGCACTTTTGGGAGCTTATCTCAGGATCCAAAGGGAAATAGTCTGTTTGGGAATGTAATTTGATATTGGACTGTTGATCTGGACGAAACTCTGGATAGATTTTGGAGGCGAGCTCAATTTGGACAGTTTTATCGCTATATTCATTCAATTTGGTTGTTTTTTGAAGGTTTTGCACTTTGATATGAAATTTCGGCGTTTTTTGAGGATCAAATAATCACTTGGACCACATCTGGCGAGAATGTTGGATAGAAAAGCAGCTAGAAGCGCAGTTTTGGCAGTTTTATCGTTATATTCATTGATTGGGACAATTTTTGAAGGTTTTTCACATTGATATGAAATTTTTGCGTTTTCTAAGCTCAAAATTATCACTCGGGACCAAATCTGGCGAGAATTTTGGACAGAAAATCTACTAAAAGCTGAATTTGGACAGTTTTATCGCTATATTCATTCAATTTGGTCATTTTTTGAAGGTTTTTCACTTTTATATAAAACTTCGGAATTTCTTGAGGATAAAATAGTCACATAGTAATAGATCTGGCTAGAATTTTGGACAAGAAAACAGCTAGAAATACAGTTTTGGAGAATTTATCATTATATTCATTCATTGGGACAATTTTTGAAGGTTTTTCACATCGATATGAAATTTTTGCGTATTCCAAGCTCAAAATTATCACTTGGTACTAGATCTGGCGAGAATTTTGGACAGAAAATCTACTAAAAGCTGAATTTGGACAGTTTTATCGCTATATTCATTCAATTTGGTTGTTTTTTTGAAGGTTTTGCACTTTGATATGAAATTTCGGCGTTTTTTTGAGGATCAAATAATCACTTGGTACCACATCTGGCGAGATTGTTGGATAGAAAAGCAGCTAGAAGCGCAGTTTTGGCAGTTTTATCGTTATATTCATTGATTGGGACAATTTTTGAAGGTTTTTCACATTGATATGAAATTTTTGCGTTTTCTAAGCTCAAAATTATCACTCGGGACCAAATCTGGCGAGAATTTTGGACAGAAAATCTACTAAAAGCTGAATTTGGACAGTTTTATCGCTATATTCATTCAATTTGGTTGTTTTTTGAAGGTTTTGCACTTTGATATGAAATTTCGGCGTTTTTTTGAGGATCAAATAATCACTTGGACCACATCTGGCGAGAATGTTGGATAGAAAAAGCAGCTAGAAGCGCAGTTTTGGCAGTTTTATCGTTATATTCATTGATTTGGGACAATTTTTGAAGGTTTTCACATTGATATGAAATTTTTGCGTTTTTCTAAGCTCAAAATTATGTCTCGAGACCAAATCTGGCGAGAATTTTGGACAGAAAATCTACTAAAAGCTGAATTTGGACAGTTTTATCACTATATTCATTCAATTTGGTAGTTTTTTGAAGGTTTTGCACTTTGATATGAAATTTCGGCGTTTTTTGAGGATCAAATAATCACTTTGGTACCAGATCTGGCGAGAATGTTGGATAGAAAAGCAGCTAGAAGCGCTAGTTTTGGCAGTCTTTATCGTATATTCATTGATTGGGACAATTTTTTGAAGGTTTTTTCACACTTTGATATGAAATTTTTGCGTTTTCTAAGCTCAAAATTATCACTCGGGACCAAATCTGGCGAGAATTTTGGACAGAAAATCTACTAAAAGCTGAATTTTGGACAGTTTTATCGCTATATTCATTCAATTTGGTCATTTTTTGAAGGGTTTTTCACTTTTTATATAAAACTTCGGAATTTCTTGAGGATAAAATAGTCACATAGTAATAGATCTGGCTAGAATTTTGGACAAGAAAACAGCTAGAAATACAGTTTTGGAGAATTTATCATTATATTCATTCATTGGACAATTTTTGAAGGTTTTTCACCTTCGATATGAAATTTTTGCGTATTCCAAGCTCAAAATTATCACTTTGGTACTAGATCTGCGAGAATTTTGGACAGAAAATCTACTAAAAGCTGAATTTGGACAGTTTTATTCGCTATATTCATTCAATTTGGTTGTTTTTGAAGGTTTTGCACTTTGATATGAAATTTCGGCGTTTTTTTGAGGATCAAATAATCACTTGGACCACATCTGGCGAGAATGTTGATAGAAAAGCAGCTAGAAGCGCAAGTTTTGGCAGTTTTATCGTTATAA